>NC_073692.1:192004626-192029626 GCF_029784155.1 Uranotaenia lowii | reverse complement strand
GATATGGGTCAGCTTCAAAAATATATGTAATATGTAATGTAATATGTAATATTATTATCACTTTAAAAGTGATCATCGATTCTAAATTCGGCATGAATTACATGTACTGCTCTATTTGAGAGACTCCAAAAGTCTAATGATCATAACAAACCAGTGAAAAATTGAGAGTAATCAATCATCAACGTTTGATATTAGGTTTCCAGCTACTCCAACTAATGGGTTTGTTGCAGTTATCTTCTAAAGTTAGTAAAAAAAGGCATCAGGGCGGTGTAGGACCAGCTACTGTTCCAATTTTTTTCCTCCCACTTCAAGCTGCATCACGACGATCCTATCCCAGACCCAGCCCATTCGTTTGGAAACAAAGAAATGCATCGGATAAAAAAGCGCCGGTTGCATTTGCACGTAAAATGGGTCAAACAAACAGTTGATGCAATAAATGAGGTGTTCCCGAAAAAAAAAACAGCCGAGTAGGAAAAAACGGTACAAAACAATAAAAAAATCGTAACCAAACGCAATAATGACGGACAGATGTTATTATACCAAGTCGAGCACTCGAGCGGCGAAAGATGTGTTGGGGTGGTGAAATATTTTTCAGGTCATTCTTTGTTCTGCGAAATTGGGTGATGCACCGAGAACTGATTTGCCTTACGTAGATTAAACCCTGCTCCGCACCGCAGTCTATGAATGATATCACAATGTTTTTGTTGTTATACTTAGTATCTCATGTGATTGGATTTTTGAAAATATTACGATCAGTTTTGAATGATAGTTTTGAAATATCAATATGAATTCTCACGATTTTATGTATACTTAAAAAAAGAAAAGCCTCAAGATTTTGACTGAAGATGAAATATTAAAGCGTGAAAACATTGTTAGAAACTTCAGGTATCCGAAAAGGGTTAGGCTTAATAACAGAACGTTATCCAAATATACGGGAAAACTCTGCCTAGCCTTTTTTATCGAATATTTCATTATTTACCTGAGGAACCTGAAAAAGACAAATTTGAATTTGATTTCTAAACCAACATGGCGATATTGGGACAGCCAGTTTTTTTTCCGCAAAATTCCTTTTCCGATCCAGCTCTGGTGAGTTCGTCAGCGCACTTGCTCCAAAAATTCCCTTATGTGCGAGCTCCCATTGAGGTTTAATACTAGAGACCGAATAGAGGTATTTTTTAATAAGGTATATTTTAATAAGAGGTCGTTTTTTTTAATGTCACTATTAGCTGAAAGGACATCAGATGACTTGTCGCTTCTAGGACGTTTATCAACAAAGACATTGGGTTCCTGTGAAATCTGGAACAAAACATTTAAAAATAGGTGCCAAGTTATTTGAAACAGCTGGTTTGATATCGAATAAGATAGATGTCGAATTTCACCAGATGTCTCCCAAAATAGTCTCAAAAAGCACGATGACCTTTAACCTAAAACATACCATACTTTCTACCACACGTATGCACATGGCCGGGTCTGGCCTTTTTTTTGAAAACATGGAAAATACCTACTTGAAATTTGAACTTTTGCGTTTGCTTGAATGTGCTACATGATAAGCTGCAAATTTTTGTTAATATAACGTTTCTTAACATAATGTTGACGAAGCTCTTCCTGTCTTTAGATAGAATTCAATTAACCTGTTTGTAATCTTTTGTTCGTATAAAGTGTGTAACACTGTTACATGTAGTAAATATTTACTTAGATATATTTGTATACATTTCGTTATTTATTTATGTATTCGTTCTTAGTTCAAATATTATTGATAACATTAACCAAGAGCAACAAGACAAAATAAGCCTTTTCGAAATGCCATTGCATAGAAAGGTATGCATTCATACCACGCGCTTCACGTCATAACACTGCATTCAAGCTTGCATACCAGTTCTTCTTCTAGGAAGTCGAACTTATTCGGGACTATTTCAGGCGTTCTTGATTTAGCGTCGCCTTCAGAGTTTGACCTCGTAAATGTTGGGATCCAAGGGCGGATCGAAATGAGAGGGTAGATTGATTTTATGTGGGAAGGAAAGGGAGGCTACCAACCCGTGCCGAGAGCGTATATATGGCAAAAACCGACGCTCGAAAGGTCGATGACCGCCTTCGGTGATCATCGGAATTCCCTTTGAAAAAAACCAGATTTTCCAAAACTTGCGACCTTACTGAGGATCCCAGGAATTCACCTCTTCCACTTTGATCCTGACCGTGATTTAAGCCAAAGTGAGTGTTTTTTGTACTTGGCCCGCGTCCGCAGATGTAATGTGAACACGTGAAGTGTCCTTCTAGATTAGATTTAATTGTTCCATATTTTGTTCCTTCGTTAACAGGACGATTTAGTTTAGCTAGCTAGTTGAGCGTGTGCTTAAAACCGTGTGCTCGCCTTTAAAAATAAAAAAGGTAAAAAATCTTTGGATTCTGTGTGTGAATGACTGTGTGTGCTAATTATTTTCGTTGAACAGCCGTTCAACGGCTTTTTATTTAGGTGCAAACACAACGCTTCTAGCGATAGCTAGCTGACCTGCCGCTCGAACCCGCTGAAGGTGCACGGAACAGGATTAAGGTTTTCCCGACCAGGAATTGTCGGAAGTGAACCACCCGTCAACACGTGGTTCAGTGGTCTGCCCGTTACAACCCCTTTCAGGCCACCAAGACTGATTCGCTGCTGATCTGTATCATCATCACCGCTGAGTTTTCGCCAACATCGACACGCCGTAATCAACGTCGTTCCCGGTCACTGATGAGCCGGTGATACTCCGCCCAGCAGTCGAATCTATTTTCGGCAACCCCGCAACAATCAGCTCTACTTTGCCGACGTAAGCCGAAATGGTACTGTAAGTACAACTAAAAATAACCCATGCGCATGTGAAGGAGATATATTTGGCCATTCTAAAATTAGCCACACACAGTTTTTTGGAAACCCTTTAAGTCACGAGGTTTCCCAGTTGAGAAGGCTGCGCCAATAACAGCCCATTAGGTGATATGAATAAGAAAATAGCAATTGCTTCGATAGCTTTTACTTAGCTCGAACTTTAGAACGGCAAAATTTGAAAGCATTTTCTCAACTAGATATGAAAAAATGGAGTACAAAATTTACTTTCAACCAGCACCGGATAAAAAATATGCATGCCATTCGAAGTATTTGACTCACAAAACTGCTCGAAAATAGCAAAAGCAATTACTAGAGCTTTATTCATATCAGCCATTCTCACCCACTAAGCACACGTAGGGAAAGCAGGAAAAGGAACCCCAAAAAGCTATGATGTAACCTAGGTAGAATTCAAAAATAAAAACTTAGTTTAAGATTGTACAAAAATGTAAAAATTGTCATCTTTTCGTTAATTCCGTCTCAATACAACACTTTTCAACCCGCTAATAATGTATTTTGTTGAATAGTAAGAGAATTCATGCTTTCCCAGAACATTAAGTCTGATTGAAAAAGGTGATTTCACGTGTTTATCCGTTCGTTTTTTAGTTTCTAGTTTTTTGTAGTTTGTTTTTTTGCTTCGGGAAGAACTGCTCGAGAAAACAGTTCCCTCGCTTATGCTTCGGTCACCCAGGGGAAAAACGGTATGTGAGTTCCTCCTGTGACGATCACGCAAGCGTGTGTTTTTTTCAAACGGATAGACCGTGGTTCGCGTCCCAGCTACCTCTTCGAATCGAAGGTGTAGTTTCCCTAGTACTTCTCCTTAACCCTCTCCTTCCCATGGTAGCACAGGTGATCCACAACTTCTCACAGCTCGCAATTGAACTGGGCGCTTTGGATCAACACCATTTTCTCACCGAATGTGTAGATATGAGTGAAGAAACATTGCACGAAATTTGAAGAAAATCGATTCGCTAGATTTTGCTCGGCAGATCAAAAGCTTAAAAAAAGTCGGATTTTTTTCGAATTTAAATCAAGTCATCATTTGTTGTTTAATAACTTGATGAGTTTTTAGTATTTTCCTCAAATAAAAATGCTGACGTGCAGAAGGTTGCTTATGCAAGCAGAATCAAATGATGGTTTACTTAGATTTCAACTAAAACATATAAATTGTCGAGTAAGTAAAGTGGATCACTGGTGATACACTGGGAACAAAACGTACTTTTCTTCTTGCGGAGCTTTTCATCAATTCTCATGAAAATCATGCCGTAAAAAAAATTCGCTTCAAGATAGTTATTTCATATTCTAAAATGACCACATGTCTCGAAATATTTGTAAAAGTTCGTGATTTTTTTCGAAAAACGGCATGTTTACCTTTCCTGGCGCAAAGTGTCATGGCGGCCATTGTTCAAGGCAAAAATGAAAATTTCAAATATTTCAATAAATAGACCATCGTGGGATGGGTATACCAATGGAGTTTTTTACCAAACCAGATCGTTTTAGTTTCTGATCCATGAGGTAATGGAATTCCATGTTTTTTTGCAATTATTTCTTGTTTTTTCATTTACACCCTATGTGTTGCTATCTTCCCAATGGAGCATATATGATCCACCTCAAAACCCTAATTTATCGAATGGATCATTAAAGTAGCCTTAAATTATGCATCTTTTGTTCTAGAACTTTAGTTGTAAATCAATATTTCTATTTTTAAAACGTGAAAAACCTCGTGGGAAGGAAAGGGTTAACTTTGGTCTCCCAATTGTTTCCGCATCCGCTTTTGGATCCTTAGTAAAACCCGCCCTGAGGTTGGGTTTCTCGCCGGGCAATAAAACTCGACGAGCGGTCCTCGAAAGAGGTGGCGCTTAAATCGCTCGTTTATGAACGCGAAACAGATTAAGAGAATCCCACCCCCGCGCCTGCTATAAGTGTTATTTAAATAAATTTTCCAGAAAGGTTTAATATTTATTGTTGTGATTATTTTTTCATTCGAGATACCGTCAAAGGGGGAATTAATTTTTAAGTACATTGACATTAAAAGTTTTCGTTATTGAATCGTAGCTTTAGAAAATTGATCCTGAACTTGAAAGGGGAGTTAAATTCGTTTTCATCGATGGCTTAAATCTTTAAAAAAAAATTTAAGGGTTTGGTCGATCAAACTGATGATTTCGGCATAAATAAGCTTTTGTTGGAGAGTCTCCCATTTCTCAAAAAAAAAAAAACTTATTCTTTACTCAAATCAAACAAACCCAAGCTTCCAGACTATTTTGCAAATTCAAAGAAATTACCCTTTAAAGAAAATAAATCAAATTTTGAAAAAAAAAAATAGGAGATAAATATTATCAGATTATAAGTTCAAAATTTCTTGATGCAAACTTGAACTAAATTAATGATTTTAGTATGAAATTTGGCTTAAAAAACTGCAATATTAACACATTGCGAACCTAATACGAGATATCTCGTTTTTTTTTGTTTGCCGCTAGAATGCTCCATCAAAAAGCATACTCGATAATTTTGAAATACTCAGAGCCCGACTCCGTTTTGCCCAGACATCGCCTTTTCTATGGCGCAGCCGTCGCTTGATCTAAAACGACTCAGTTTTCCGAGTAACGGCTACTCAGACGGCTCGAAAATAGGCACTCAGCGAATTCGAGTGCTTGTAGGCGACAACTGAGTAAAGTTGGATCAGTTTGTGCGAGACAGTCGACTTTGTTTGTTTTCGACAACAAAGAATTGGGAAATTTTTATGGTAAATGTACATTTTTAACGTTAATCTAATAATAATAACATGATTTTGATTTTCTTATAGGGAATTGCGATGATTTTTTTACGAATCCGAGGTGCATCAAACATCCGTCGGGGGAATATGAAATGGATCAACAAAACGGATTTTTTTCAAATAAAGATTTTTTACATTAAATATTTTGACTTGTTTTCTATTGCATCAACAAATCCATCATTCTTACCAACAATTGTACAGGTTTTTACTTTTCCAGCATAAAAATCCGGTCTAAAACCGTTCCGAAATCATTCACGCATTCTGAGTAACCCAGACTCAGAAGTCGCGAAAAGGGCAGTTAGTCAGTTCTGAGTAAAGGCCGTTTAGTCAGAACTGAGTAAACGCGGTTTTGGCGACAACTGAGTAACCGTCACTCTGAACTGAGTAGCTGAAAGTTAGCGAGTAATCCAAATGTTATGAATTTAAACCTCATTCTCCAAAATTTAACACAACTCTTCCCGTTACCTAAATATCTATATCTAATTAGCAGAATTGGAGCTATAAGTTTCTGAAACTTAAAATGCCGAATTTTGGTGTCCTTGATCTGTTAATAACGTTAAAAAATACACTGAAAAATAATATTTGTTTTAAAAATAAAATTTGAGTTTTTTTTGGATACAACAAAAACTCAAATTCTACCCTTTTATTTGCGATTTTCAGCAGAATTGTGTTTACAAACTAATTTTGTTTAAAATTAAAATCTGGAAATTGAATTGAAAAGAAGACAAGAAAAACCGAAACTCCACATTCTATATCTAAGAAACCCCTGGACTATTTTTTTCAAATTTTGCATTTATAAGTTACGGCAACTGTTGTGTTTAGTGTCGGATTCTTCTCTCACTCTTCTGGACCACAATATCAATAAACATCTATCACCGCCAAAATTCGTTAATCAACTGACCTATTTTCGTTTTTCTTTTTTTTTTCTTTAACCGTTTCTGAAAAAGCCTTTTACACGCTCAGAAAATAATATTAAATTGAATGTATATATTGATCAAAAGGATTAACCATTATTTTAAACCATTCTCATCAATATCCTACAATCTCCTTCTCCCCTACTCTTTAAATATTATTTATGCATCATATTTTATTAGCAAGTTTTGTTTCTCATCATAGAATTAAACAATTTCGATTTTTTTTTTCTATTCCTTCATAGCCACAATCCATCGAAACTCCATTAATACTGAAATACATTTTTTTAAATCATCAATTATTTCTCGTTTTTTTTTTCATTTGAGTTTTTTTTTATTTAACCTTAATGTTTTTTTAAATTAATATTTCTTTTAAACTTTTAAAGCCTCTATTGTTTTTGGTAACTTTTTTTTAGGTAATTTTCATCATTCATGCAACTCCAATCAATATTTTTTAAAATGTGGATTCTGAAGTTGCTTTATTGTGTAATTAATTTTTCTTTTTTCCTTTTTATTTTCTCTCTTTTTATGTTTCTTTTTTTTTCAAGTCGAACTTATTTTTCAGAAACTTTGCATTTCCATCGAAACTCCATTACTGCTGAAATACGTTTTTTTTAAATCATCAATTATTTCTCGTTTTTTTTCTTATTTTTTTTCATTTGAGTTTTTTTTAATTTGACCTTAATATTTCTTAAAAACTTTCAAAGCCTCCATTGTTGTTTGGTAACTTTTTTTAAAGTTATTTTCATCATTCATGTAATACCAATCAATGTTTTTTTAGAGTGTTTATTCTGAAGTTGCTTTATTGTGTCATTAATTTTTCTTTTTCCTTTTTATTTTCTCTCTTTTTATGTTTCTTTTTTTCAAGTCGAACTTATTTTTCAGAAACTTTGCATTTCCATTGAATCTCCATTAATACTGAAGAACATTTTTTAAAATTATCAATTATTTCTCGTTTTTCCTTAATTAATTCCTTTGAGTTTTTTTTTAATTCAACCTTAATGTTTTGAAATTAATATTTCTTTTAAAGACTCCATTGTTTTTTTGGTTGCTTTTTTTTAAGCAACTTTCATCATTTATGCAATTCCAATCAATATTTTTTTTAGAGTGTGGATACTGAAATTGCTTTATTCCCTTTGACGGAAAAGAGTAGTAGGACCACTAGAAAGATTAGTAGGAATTCTACTAGCCGCCTACACACTACCAAAAAAATCTGTAAAATTACATCACATATGATGTAAATAAAAAGAAGCATCATATATGACGGAATTTTCAGTGGGAGTTGAATATTACAAAGCTCAAAAAGCTGTATAATTGAGTAAATGTAATAATCGAAGGCATGTAATTATCAAAGACAAGTAATAATCAAAGTCATGTAATAATCAAGTGCATAGAATTTAAAAATTCATTGAATTTTCAGAATTATATTTTTTTTATTTCTTTTGAAATGTGATTGTAATTTTTTATACAAATAAAAAAAACCAATTTAACGGCATTTTTAATTTATTTTTAATTGCATGTTTTTAAACCCCAGAAACGTCACGCATAACTATCGCTCATTTGATAAATCAATGCTGAATTCTTACCAAAAATCTTATATATTCGCTGCCATGTTGAATGTTGATATTGGTTTTTACTCCACCATGCGAACACAGCGGGATGATTTCTTTGGTTACGAGGAAAGTTCACCAGGTGCAATCGAAAAGTTGTGCTCCCGGAAAGGGGTGGAACAGCGGGTGCAACAAAACGGATTTCCGAAGGCGCAAACATTGTCAAGAAGCATTGCCATGACAGGTTCGCTCAATGCAGTATTGAATTCCGATTCTTTAGCTTGTTTTTCCGGATTTGTCAGCCAATTGTACACTTAAAAACCATTAACTCAGAAACCACGAAGCTCCTAAAATAAAATAAAATGGTTAATTGATGAATTACGCTTGAAATACTTTTCAATGTTGTAGTGTTAATATAATTGGACCATAACCTAAAATGAGTCTTACCATTTTCTCTAGCCGGTCAAAGGCTTTCAATCAGAGGGGCACCAAATGAATAAAAGTACCCGGAATGCCAAAATTTTTCCCGGAAATAATAGATCCTACTGCTGGTAGCAATTTCTTAAACGGCAACTTTTGCTGTGTTGACACTGCATCTATTGAATAGCAAAATAAAAAAAAATGATAAATGAAACGAGAGTATAACAATTCTTACCTTACCGAGAATGGATAATCTTAGATGCTCTAATAATGGCGCCTCACTTGATGATTGAAGGAACAGTCAGAGAGGAACAGTGTACCTATCTTCTTTTCGGAAAGTTCACTGTCCTTACTTTTTCTCCGTTGAAGAATTTTAACACCTTTTGAACTGATTTTATTCACTGGCATTTTTCTAACGTAGGTTCTGTAAAAATATGTTCAAACGCAAATAAAGAGAAAGACAGCACAAAGAAATTGTTCAACCTTACCAATTGTCCTTGCGGCTGTTAAGTGATATCGAAGGAAGCGCTAATCGTTGTTGCGCCAACTTACACCAATTTAAACTCTTCCGCCAGCAACGGGTAGTTCCGGGTTTCACACGATTAAAACTAAAGAAAAAAAAGTTTTCTTTCAAAGAGCATTCTTCTTCTTCTTCTTCGTTCTTTTGCTGACACTACTGGTAGCTGTCAGCTTGTTGGTGGCACAGCTTTGTTTGCTATATTGCCCAAAGAACATTCAAATCGATTCGATTTTTAAAACAAAATACACCGGCACAAAACAAAACAATGTTCCGTCAAATTGGTCAAATTCCGTCCGTGTACCGCTGTTTTTAAATGTAAATGAGCCGGTATGCAGACAAATCACACGGAAATGCCAATATTTTAGTGAAATGCACAATTTGTTGAGAAATTTTTCCGCTGACTAAGGTCTCAACAATTTGTGTGTTGTTTTGTTATTCATGACTTACATTCTTAAAAATGTAAATTTATGTCAAAAAATTATTTTCCATGTCATTAAATATTCATATTTTTATGTTTCAGTGTTGTTTGGGATTCTAATTTCTATGGATTGCAAATTTACATTACCAAATCGCGTTACGCGTCATGTAACATTATTGGTTTTCAATTTCGGTGCTGTTAAGGATTTAAGGCACTCAATTCCACAGCCTTTTTTCTCTGTAAAATTCAACTCGCACTGAAAATTCCGTCTTATTTGATGCTTCTTTTTATTTACATCATATGTGATGTAATTTTTCATCAAATAATCATGTTCCGTGTCAAGTAATATTTGTTTTATTAAAATTCAGTGCTGTTAAGGATTCAACTTTTTTAAATCTGTGAATTTACATGAATACATCGCGTTCTATGTCATGTAATATTATGGGTTTTCAATTTCAGTGTTGTTAAGGATTCAGATTTTTTTGCTGTGTACTAGCCGTCCCATTGTTTTCTAGTGGAAAATGGCCCAACCGATACAGTAGAAATGACATTCCCGGTTCAGAATGACAGCTCTCGCTGACATATGGCATGGTTTGATGGTATTGGTGTGTTCGGTTCGTGTTTATGTGTGCGTGCATACTGAAAATGTGCGTATGGGTGAGTCATTTCAGGAAGTTTTTCAAATTGAAATAAATTGTCAAAAAAACATTTTATTTTTCAAAATATCTCTTTATTCATTATTAAGGGAAGGCACTTTTCACAAATCAAATTTTGACACTTTATGGCAACGATGAAGTGGAGATAACATGCGTTTGAGAACCGGCACTTGATGACTGGAGTTTCCGAGTACGGCGAAGTACGTAAGGTGGGCCGGAGAACATCTGAAAAATGAATTCGCTAGTATGAATATCAAACAAGAAATAATCTTATCTTAAAAACTTACTGGCTGGCTGCAAACGATAGTCCTGTCCTAGTTTGCTGTTTTGACCAATGGGCTCTGGCGGGTGATTTCCAGCAGCAGGTACTCCTCCCGAAAATGTTGAGCTGCAAATAAATTGAAAAATTCAATAAGAATTTACCCCATTATTGCGCGTTAAAAATTAAAACTTACCATTTTGCAATTCATGGCTCTCGTAAAGAAGGCTGGAGTCAAAATGGCCGTTGCGAAAATATTTTTTGTCTGGCCTGCTTGGATCACCAATAAATGCGAGCGAAAAGTCGTTAAGATGTTCACTCATTTGTTTTTTTGTATAGTATACTCATGATTGCATTTGTATGAGGGCAACCGGTGCAATCAGCTGATTTGACTTATGCACGTTGATATTTTAGACCTCAATTTTTGACTCCTAACGCAACCCTACGCGCGAAATTTCTCGTTCAACAATGATCCGCATTAATTGGGTTGTGTCATTAATTTTTCTTTTTCCACTCACCCCCCTGAATCAATAAGATCTTTTAATAAAATTCAATCAATAATCACTGTCAGTTCTACATAATAATTTTGTGTTCTCACCATTTTTAATATGATTTTGTTTTTTTTAACCACTCAAGGATTTGGTCTTAATTGTACCGCTTGGTTTGGAAAAAAAATTTCTCTCTATTCTTCTCGTTAAAAAACCGTTCAATCTAAAAAAAAAATCATTTTTATTTTATTTTAACAGAATTTTCTACCAAAGCATGATTTTGTTTTTAATAATTTTTGTAAGAAATCTTAGAAGCTTTCCATTTTTTCGAATTAGCATATATCTATATTTATTCATTTTTATTTTCTCTTTTAAGAATTTCGCCTTCTCATCGAAATCCAATAGTTAAGATAATTATTCAACTCCGCCTTCCCATCGAAGTCAAATATTGTCTAAACAGAACTTCGCCTTCCCATCGAAGTCCGATTATTTATTTATTTTTTTATTTTTTTTTTTCAAGTTAAACTATTTTTTTTCGAAAACTTCGCCTTCCCATCGAAGCTTCATTAATTCTAAAATAATTATTTTTTTTTAATTTCTTTTTTTTTCAAGTCAAACTATTTTTTTCCGAAAACTTCGCCTTCACATCGAAGCTTCATTAATTCTAAAATAAAATTTATTTATTCTTTTCAACTATCATTCATTAGGATCTTCGCCTTCCCATCGAAGTCCTGGTTTCAAATAATGCCATTTTTTCAAAGAATATCATTTTACTGTCTCTTTTAATTCGTAAATAAGCTTCTAAGGTTCCTTTTTTTTCAATGTATATAAATTCTCATGCACTTTCTTTTTAAAACTACTTTCACTTAAATTCGTTGGCTTTCGCATTCACTTCAGATGTCTATCCACACTGCAAAGCATCTGGAAGATACTCACCTAATCTGGGGAGCCACAACCTACCGATTGTGCCATTGTCGGATTCTTCTCTCACTCTTCTGGGCCACAATATCAATAAACATCTATCACTGCCAAAATTCGTTAATCAACTGACCTATTTTCGTTTTTCTTTTTTTTTCTTTAACCGTTTCTGAAAAAGCCTTTTACACGCTTTAAGTATTGTAGAATTTAATTTAACAATTAAATTCAGTCTATTCGAGTTATACTTCGAAATGTAGCATATTGTTGGCAAGCGAAAAAACGAGATATCTCGTATTTGGTCCGAAATGTGTTAATTTCATGATCTCTTCAATTCATCGACAGTTTATATTGAATGTAATATATTTACAAGCTTAACCTGTTTCTGAATTTTTGGCTGCATACTGAATCTGAATTCTGAACCTGAATTCTGAACCTGAATTAAAAAAGTTGCGCTTTGAGTCTGTGTCCAAATTTCAATACGATTTCTGAAATGTACAAAAAATACGATTTCCAAATCATATTTCAGATCAGAATTTATGAGCCAAGTATTAGAACCAGTCTTCCGAAAATCAATCAAAACAAACACTCAGGATGCGTTTCCTGTTGGAAACATTCAGATTGTATAATGGGATAGCGCCTCTCGCAACTGCTTCGCCTGGCTGGTATGCAATCTCGATCAGCGCTCCTATCAGCTATGCAAACCGAGTCGCATCATTCAGAATCATCGGTTTAGCAAACATCGCATATCGGAGATGAGTGAGATACAAACTGATCTATTCTGAATGTAGCTCACTCAGTATCTGCCTGAATTATATGAAATTCAAAATTATTTTTTGCAGGACGAGAAAAATCAAACAGTTGTGCGGGACACCATAAATTCTCAGTAGTTTTAACGTGACGGACGACAGTTTAATAAGAGAACTTGTAAAATTTGAAAAACATGGCGAAAGTGAACATCTTTCCCTCACAAACACAACTTCAATTTGATTTTGATCATACCGATGTTAAAAAACGTTATAACAACAAATAAATTTATTAATTTGCTGTATATCAAATCAAACAAAATACGCTAATGATCGGCTTCATGTACCACTCACTCACTGCCTGATCCATTCACTCCTGATCGAAGACCAACAAGATTCGCCATATGCATTGCGCATTGGTGAGATTCCAATTTGATGATGGTGCTGCACTGTTTTGACAGCAAGCATCGTACGGGGTGATCTGTATTTTAGCGATGAATTGAACGATCGATGATCGGGTAGGTCCAGTAGCAATCAATAACGAAACACGACCGTCGTACGTTCAGGTGCGAAGTGCAGTCAGAAACATTCATTGAAAATGAGTGATATTCGGAACACTGATTAGAACCCTCATTCACGAATCTATTATTTAAATTCTGTACTTCAAGTTCAATTTAAATTTGCTATATGAATTATTTATTGTACGTCTGTACTGTGAATCAGCATTAAAATATGAATTTACAATGATCTGAATCAAAATTTTCAGTTTTGAATAGCCATTTCGAAACTTTAAATTTATGAACTTTGTGAATGAATTAAGTTTAAGAACTCGATCTCGATGATCTCGAAAAACATGATTCAAATTTGATGTGAAATGCTTGTTACTTGAGTGTGGAGTAGAATACCTCGCTTGCCGTTTTAGATCCTCATGGGAAGTGGTTTAACCCCCAAAACCCCACCCGTTCCCACGGCCATGGATATCACCTACAATCTTTATATTATTTTTATTTTTTACTATCCTTTACCAACACTGTTGGTGTAAAAATATTTTTTGGACAGTCGCCAAATTTTTTAAAATAAACATTTTTATAAATCAGTTACCAGTCTGAGCTAAGATGCATGAAAATGCAAATAAAAGATTGCCTTTTAAATCTCGTTTTCATCTGCTGAAATATGAATATTTTGCAAAATGCGTTTGTTAACATTATAATTTCATCCATCCAAACATTTATTTTCATGCAAAACTGTATATAATATTTTTCACCCCAAAATGTATGCAAACGATGTAACAGCTTTATTGACAGAAAAAGGTGTGAAGTCCAAACAAAACCAAAAATTACTATTTTTGGCTTTTTCGGTCTTTTTAGTATATCAAACAACTTTGTTTTGAAATACCCGACGTTTCGACCACCACAACACAGCATCTCACCCATCACAATCCGACGAAACCAGCTACAGAACCCTATCATACATACCTTCACTAACGTGCAAAATATCCAAAGACCTGAAAAAGAACTTTCCGAACATCAAAATAGCCCAAAAATCCATAAATAATGTTGGAAAACTTTATCCAAACGTTAAGGATCCCGTTTTACCAGCTCAACAGTCCAACATTATCTACAGCATACCATGTCGTGACTGCGAAGTTGTTTACATTGGAATGAGTACGAACACTCTTACAAAAAGATTGTACGGACACAAATCCGATGTAAACAAATATGAGAGAGTACTCGCCAATGGAACCACAGACACCACGGACATAAAGAAAAAATTCGGAGAGACAACAGCTATGACAGACCATATCATCTCAACAACACACAGGTTTGACCACATCAGAGCGAGAATCATCGATCGTGCCCAATACAAATCAAGCCTTCGAGTATTGGAGATGTGCCATATAACCAACACCGAGAATGCCGTAAACTTTAGAACCGACACCGCCAGACTTAGTGCTACACACGCAGGAATTCTACACTCAGTTAAAACACACACCAAAACAAAAAACAGCAATAGAAATAGTACAAACACTCTTAGCCCACACACTGTACACAACCAATCATTTCCACACCTAAGATCCGAACCAGAAAACTCAACATATGATTATACCCACATGTTCCACACATCTCAGACACCATTTTAAATTCTAACGTTGATGTGCAGTGGGACCGTAGAAAAACGGATGAAATTTATTACTTTTTATCCGTGCAAAAATGTAAGAAAGTTAAAATTAATCTATTGTACTAAAATAACATGTTGTCTACCACAGACGAGCAGCAAATTCTGGACTCCTAACCGTTGGATAAAAACGACACTGACAAGAACAACAGACTGATAAGTGAGTTACACACTACATAATTTATTAATTAACAACGCTCCATAAAAAATTTGTAATTCTATAATAAATTTCTAGTTCCCTTGAAAAAGACCACCAAAACTGGTCGAAACGTCGGGTATTTCACAACAAAGTTGTTTGATATACTAAAAAGACCGAAAAAGCCAAAAATATTTAATGAAAAACATCCGGTCGTAACATAAAAACCAAAAATTACTGTTATGAGTGATTTTATGCGTTATGGCCTTTATGACATGACATTTACCAACACTTTAATTCTTATACGATTTCATTATAGACTTTCCATTAAAAACAAAGTTTGTTACCAATTACTTCTTTTCTTAGCAGGGTGAAAAGCGTTGGTTTTTAGAAAATTACAAATTACTGAAGAAACCAATAATTTTACTTACCAAGTCAATTTGATGACCCATCAGCCTTAAAATTTTTGAAATATAAGTTGATTGATTATCTGAGGATTCAACTTTTTCAGAAGCCATTGAAGTTGAAAATTGAAGACTGTTTGAAATTTACAGTCGTTATAAAAAAAATTAGCTTATTTTCCCTAAACATTATGTTTACTTAAGAATGAACTTAAACACAATTGTCACATTTGAGCATTTTTTGTGACCTATTTCCAAAATATTTCCGAAAACACCATAAAAAGTTCATCTAAATATTAAAAAAAAATTGTTCCGGTTAATTCTACTAAAAAATCCGGCTAGGTTTACGCCCTGTTATCAATTAATTGAGTAGTCCTTCAAATATGTACTGCTGCGTACTTCTGCAGTGTCATAGAGCATCTCGATTCGAGGCGTCCTGTAATGAATCATTTCGTACGCAACAACGATCATCGGTTCGAAATGTCAAGAACGGAATTATCTCACTTCAGATTACATTAGAGCTGACGCCGAACGACCGCGTTGTTTGCATAAGATTACCAAACCAAAAGACGACGGCGGCGGCCGAGTGGCATTTCCTCATAGTTTCATTTTCACGTTTGGGGTTTTCGTTGCCCATCAAGAACGAAATTAGAGCAAGGTCCCTACTCGCGTCTTACGATTTTCTTAGACTTAGAAGCCAAAATTATGTGTGTATTTAAATGTGTTTACTACACATCTCGACTACACGGCCGGCTAATTATAGCTTCTATTTCCTCGTTTTGTTTGGTTTAGGATTATGCTTTTTCTCGCTCTCTTTCCGGGAGTTACATAAGCCAAACAGATTAGGAGCACACTTTTGCCCCAATTATTATGTTCGGTTTTTTTTTGCTCGGTATATATTGGTTCCTGGTGATGTTTTATTTTCATTTCGGCGAATTTGTTGGTTGGGTCAGTGAGTCTTAGTTTAATTTTATCTTAACCTTGACGAATATCCGTATTTCTTGTTTTTTTTTATTTAATATTTTTCAAACAAATGATACTTGTAATGAAGAATTAGCATAAAATATTGGTTCTAATATATATCTTCGGAAAAACAGTAACTTAAATTTTACATAAAATATTTAGGCACAATTTCCAGGTCTTTTTGAATAACGTGTCGCTATTGAGCCTAAATCTTTTCTCAAACTGTAGTCGTAATGAATTACTATTTTATTTTAAGTATCATAAATTTATGAGGTTCAAAATAGATACCGAATCTGTTTTCTAACAGTTAAGTGTTTTCAAAATACGCACCAATGTCAACGTGATTAAAGCAACAATAGAATGATTAATAGAGCATTTCGTTCAATTTCACTGAAATTCTCAGGAAAGAAATAAATCATTCTTTCGGCAGTAAACATTGAAGGTAACAACTGTCGCATTCACATTGACCTAGAAACGGTTACAGCACACAACATTCACCGAAAATTCAAACTATGTATAAGTAGGTAATCTCTCTCCCTCGAATTCAAGCAAGTCTTCTCGTTCGTTGGCCAACAGTTGGCTTCGTACACTTTCTCACTTCATCCTCAAGCGCTTAATCTTTCACCCAGTTTTCTAGGTCAATCGCTCTGGGTCAGGCAGCCAGCAGCAGCACTCAGTGTCTGTCCTCGGCCTCCCTGCTTCAATACTACTGATTCAATTACCCACTTTTGTTAGGTAGTACTGAACGAAAAAGAAAAACCTTTCTTTTCCGCTGTCGTGCCTTTCTCGCTCGATAACTTATCCCCAAGTCACGGAGGGCGCTTGGTACAGTGCTTGATCGAATATCGGAGTGTTAACTCCGAAGCTCTGCTGGAAGTAGTTCAAGTGGAAATAGGAACATGGGCAAAACGACATTTTAAAGCCTCATGAACAATGCGTTCGTTTAGATAAATAGCCCTTAAGAATGTTAGTCCATATTTAAGGCTAAATCTGCTGTCGAGTCCTGACTGAGGACTTTCGAAGGCGAGTCTTGAGAGAGAGCGTCCATGAGCTCAGTAATACATTCATGTCCCACACATCTCCCTTTCTCTCAGAGGGCAAACAAAAGAAAACCTACTTTATCTTAAGTTTATTGTTTATTGTTTATTGTATAAAAATCAACGGATCAAATTTAGATCCTAATGATATCTTAATTATAGGTTACATATTAAAATTAACGTAAATCTACATTTCTCTTGATTTGTTCAATATGTTTCTACGGAAAACATTTCTGGGAACGCCAAAGTCAAAGTACTCCGAAAAACGGTTGAAGGTTTTTAGGATGCCTATAAGAGCGCTGTTAGCCCCATAGTTATTCAGCCGAACAGGAACGTAGAGTTGCAGATTCTGGTTTCTCAATCCTCGCGGTCGCACGTTGAGAGGGATAGCTTCCAGCAGCACGGGACAGTCAATCCTCGATGTGAGAAGATCCGCAACAACCAAAGCACGTGTAGCGTTTCTTCGGACTTGAAGCGTGTCTAAGTCTATCAGCTGGCAACGATTCTCATAACTGGGCAAACGAAAAGGATCTTGCCAGTTCAGGTGTCGAAGGGCATATCTCAAGAAGCGCCGCTGTATAGCCTCGATTCGTTCAACTCCATTTTGGTAGAAAGGGCACCAGACAGCAGAAGCATACTCAAGTACGGAGCGGACTATGCTACAATATAAGCTTTTAAAGCAGTACACATCTTTAAATTCTCTAGCCACGCGAAACAAGAAACCAAGATTTCTGGAGGCTTTGTCTACCACGTAGTTCGTGTGAGTCTTAAACTCAAGCCGTTGATCGAGAATAATACCCAGATCATTGATTTGGTCAACCCGGGAGATTATTTCATCCCCGAGAATGTACTCAGCATAAAGAGGGTGTCGCTTGCGAGAAAAAGTTATGATCGAGCATTTACTGCGATTTAGCGGCAGGCAGTTGTTGTCGCACCAGTCAGCAAAAATGTTGAACTGCCGTTGCAGGAAATCGATGTCGTCTTTACCATTGATGGTGTGATATAGTTTCAGATCATCGGCATAAGCGAGTTTTGGACCATCGAGAAGCGAGAGAACATCATTAAAATAGATGACGAAAATTATCGGTCCTAAATGGCTTCCTTGTGGCACTCCGGAAGAGCCGAGAAACTGTCTCGAGAAGGATTCTCCAGTGTGAACGGACAATTTTCGTCCCGTTAAGTAACTCCGAAACCACTCCATTAAAGATCCACAGAAGCCCAAGCGACCTAGCTTTGCGAGAGCAATCTCGTGGTTCACTTTATCAAATGAAGCAGACAAATCTGTATAAATAGCATCGGTTTGGGTCTTCATGGCAAAGCTTTCTTGTACGAAAGATGTGAACGTCAGTAAATTTGTGGTAGTTGATCGTTTAGGCATGAAACCGTGCTGATCGTTTGAAAAGTGGTGCTTGCAGGAATGAAAAAATGGGATCCAACACAACCAGCTCAAACAGTTTTGCAATAGCACACAGAGCTGAGATACCACGGTAATTGTTAATATCTTTCTTATCTCCTTTTTTGTAAACAGGAAACATATATGCTTCTTTCCACAAAGCGGGGAAGATAGCGCCGTCCAGTGATGCTTGAAAGATATGCCTGATAGGTGTTAGCAGATGAGGCATAAACCGTTTCAAAAAAGTAGCTGGGATTCCATCCGGGCCCTTAGAAGTAGAGTTTTTGAGTTTGGCGGTTGCTTTTAAGATAGCTGCATCGTCGACAAGAATACCATTTAATGAAGAGCCTAGAGGTGAGACATTACTCACAGCCCTGGTCAGTTGTTCTGCAGAAATGGACCCGCTTGTGAAAATGCTCGAAAATTTTTCAGCGAACAGATTACAGATTCCGGGGTCAGTGCTAGCAATATCGCCGTCCAGGTACATGTGGGACGGAAGTCCGGATTCTTTTCGCTGGCTTTTGACATACTTCCAGAACGACTTCGGACTGCTCTTGAAATTTCGTTGTAACCGGTTCAGATATGCTAGGTAGCAACGTTTGCTGGCTTTCTTATAAGCAGAGTTCAGTTTTCGGTATTCATCTTTCGTGTTGAGGCACTTGTGCTTATTGTAGTTTCGGAGAGCGCACTTTTTAGCAGTTTTCTGTCGCCGTAGTTCTCTAGTAACCCAGGGAGTTCGTAGATCACCATCAACGCTGCGTTTTGGCACATGGCGATCGATAGTGTAGTTGAGAATATTTGAAAATTTTTCGGCAGCTGCGTCAGGATCAGAAAAATCTAGTTCATCTTCCCAATTGATAGAATCCAGAACGAGGGAGATTGCTACAAAGTCGGCATTCTTGAAATCATGATACAAGGATCTTGTTTTCTCTGCGGGAGCAAATATCCTGGCAACATCGATTGAGATCACTAAGGCGGGGTGATGTGGGACAGGCTTAACAAGGGGAGCGGGAGCTAAATCGATTGTTGGATTTCTAAACCCTTCGTTGACAAAGCAAAGGTCGAGCAAACGACCGTTTTCGTTTTCGATATTGTTGATTTGACGCAGAGTCGCTGTACTTAAACTATCTAAAAAGATGTTGGAGGATGCCGAAAACGAAGAACGTATGGGATCCGGAAACAGAAAGCCACTACGCGAAGTACACCATTTCAAACCGGGCAAGTTGCACATAGAGCTAACTTTGGTGAGGCAGCGCGAGAAAGATTCAGCTAACACCTGATCTCCGGAGCGATCGGGAGGCACGTACACTACGCACAAGTAAAGTTTCCGGTCGCCGAGGTCGATGCGGGTCCATAAAAGTTCCAAATCATCCCAGGAGTTGTCTTCGATTAGCATAGATGGGAGTTCAGATTTCACAGCAAGTAACACTCCACCTCCGATTGACTTTTTGCTGTTTAATTGACTACGGTCGCATCGGAAGACTGCATAGTCCGGACTGATAATCTGACTGGAAAGCGTGCGGTCGTTCAGCCATGTTTCAGTGAAGGCGATGATGTCATAGCTGGAGCACGATGTAGCAAGTAGGTAATCGACAACACACGAATTTACACCACCGACATTCTGATAGAAGCAACTGATGGAGTCAGACGATTCGGGTGCAAGACGGGAACGACGATTACTGGAAAAACAGAATTTATCACGCGGAGAAGAACGGTCAATGACAGCATACTTGCCTGAAAGTGCAGGCTGGAGAACCCCTTCGCCACAGACGAACTCAGGGCCGGGACGACTGATGACGCAGGCAGGAAACAGCGCGACTGAGTCGAAGGGATCAGGGGTCTCCGTAATTCCTGATTCGTTGCGCCCCGGAGCTGGAAACCCGGTAGATATAGTAGCAGGAGCGTCGTATGGATGATTTTGCGAGATGGATCTGTGGTAAAGCGGAAACTGGGAACGCAAGCAGGATGGTTTGATCGTAATGGGGTACTTGCCTGGAAAAGTGATCTGGAGAAACCCCTCGCCTCCAACGAACTCAGGGCCAGTTTAAGCATAAACAAAATGTTCAGGAAAAAAACGCTGTTATTTCTTCAAAAGTGCATTATTTGGCCTCACGTTGATTCTGTTTGACTTTGTTTTACATTCAGTATTTAGAATAAAGTCAGAGCACCAAATGAATTTGGTATTCTTCAACATATTAAACATGAGTCGAAAATGTACTTGATATGGTTCGTGGTTTGGTCGCTGGTTCGATTTTGACATGTTTGATTTCTTTTTAACTAACAATCCTAGTGAGCATAAGTTCTGCTGATAGGAGTAAACGATACTTCTCATTAATATAGGATATTCCTTAAGAATTGTAGTGCAATCCCTGTGAAGTCGTATTACAATCCCACTTGCGCTAATGCTAAACCATCACCTAAACTCGACAGCGATTCTATCTCCAATCTCGGCTTAATTGCTTAAGTCCGATATTCATAGTTGCTGATATACATCTTGTAATATATCTAACAGTGCTCTACACTTATCCCTTCCCTTGGATAGAATCAGAAAAGGAAAAAAAAATCATAAATTGATTCTTTTTTTGTCTTTTCTCAAAAATTTCTTTACATACCACTTGAATCACGGTTATAAGTATACGAAACCATCAAAATTAATTAATTTAATTCATTAAAGGATTGTGGATTTCCTTTTCCTTCTAAATAAAAACAGTAGCATATCATTAAAAAATACTGACAATATAAGCTATTGAAGATTGGAGAGGGTCTTATTTCTCATGTGAATGATTTGTCCTTTTTATTATTACCAGCTCCAAAATGAACACGTTCGTCGCATTATTGCATAAAATTTCGAGCCATTCACTCGTGCGCTCAGTGATAAACTTTCTATGCACGCAAATGTAATTCTGCTTTTCGCTTGTGCTTTTCATGCGCTTTTAAAGTTGTGTTATCATGGTTCTTATTAATTAGTTGTCCTCGTAACGCCTTCCTAATCAGATGGTTAGACTGGTAATCCCAATAAGCTGTCTCTGATCATTAACACTCTCTACAAATTTTGCTTAACACAATCTGCAACATGAAACAAGCCATCTTTTTTCCAGCCTGCGTCCTGATACGCTAATTTTCTTCAAAGTGGTCCTCCCAACACATTTTTTAACTTTTCCTGTCCTCCAGACACGCATTCAATTTTCAGCTATCCTTCCAATTCGTTATAATTTTTAAGTAGTCTTCCCAACACACATTATGATTTACTTTTGCTGTCCTCCCAGCATGCAGTCAATTTCATCTGTCCAGCCGACGCGTTGATCTTTTTCCAATGTGGTCCTCCCAACACACTTTTTGATTTACTTTTGCGGTCCTCCCAACACGCAATCAATTTTCAGCTGTCCTGCTGGCACGCTGATCTTTTTTTCCATAGAAATCCTCCCAACACACGTTTTGTTTTACTTATGCGGTCCTCCCAACACGCATTCAATTTTCAGCTGTCCTCCCGACGCGCTGAGCATTCTTTCAGAGTGGTCTTCTAAACACACTTTTTTGTTTATACACTCACAATTTAGTAAGCTGTCTAAACTCTAAACTACAAAGAAGCTCCAACATTTCTGAACCAAACCGCACAAAATTACCAGAAACAATTTTTCTTCAATTTTCCTAGTTTCTGGTAATTTTGCAACACTGAAAATTTTTTGCGAAGCGCAGACATTGCATCTAACCATCACCTCGTCATTGGCAAAATACGACTGAGAGTTTCGCGTGTCCAACGCTGCGAGGAGAAAGTCGGGTGTCGATACGACGTCCGCCGGTTGGAGAATCCAGAGGTGAAAAGGGCATACGTTGAACAGCTAGAATCCCGAGCCTCGGAATTGCCGACAGACGGAACAGTCGAAGAACAGTGGTGTGGAATAAAGAATGCCTTTATCACGACGAGCCATGGTACTCTCGGTAAAGTTCGTGGAAGAAGAAGTGAATGGATGTCGGATGAAAACTGGAGGATGATCGATGATCGGAGAAAGGCGAAAGTCGGAATTGAGCAGGCATGTACCGGGTCAGCCAAAGCAGCCGCCCGCTTACGATATGCGGAACTGGAAAAGGCAGTTAAATGAGCTTGTAGACAAGACAAGAGAGCCTGGATAAACTCCCTAGCCCCCTAGCCGAAGAGGAAGAAAGAGCCGCCGCCAATGGAGATATCCGATTACTTTATGACATTTCTCGCCGCCTCAGTGGTGCAAGGACTAATGCAAGAATGCCGCTGAAAGACCGAGCAGGTCAGTTATTGACCGATCGAACAGATCAGCTCAAACGATGGACTGAGCACTTCGAACAAATCTTTCGAGTCACGAATAGCGATGACTAACAGAACCCGCAGCTCGAAGCGCCAACAGTAAGTCGCATAAATGGCGTCAACTCGGAAGCGCCGTCGCTCGCTGAAATAGAAGCGGCAATCAAAGACATGAAATCCAACAAAGCACCTGGGATCGACTGCATCCCTGATGGAATGCTGAAACCCTGCCATGTCAGCACAAGTGTTGCACCGTCTTTTCGCTGACATCTGGGATACTGCAACATTCACGGCCGACTGGATGCAGGGTATCCTCGTAAAGGTCCCGAAGAAAGGAGACCAGACAGAGTGCGGTAACTGGCGAGGCATAACGTTGATTTGTACAACCCTCAAAGTACTCTGCAAAGTGATCCTGAACAGGATCCAGGAAAAAATCGACGCTACATTCCTACGGCAACAAGCTGGATTCCGATCCGCACGATCATGTGTGAACCACATCACAACACTACGAATCATACTGGAACATATCAACGAATTCCAGGACTCTCTTCTGCTAGTGTTCGTTGATTTCGAAAAAGCATTCGACCGACTTAACCATGAAATAATCTGGGTGGCTCTAAGGTGAAGAGGAGTACCAGAGAAACTAGTCCATCTCATCGAAGCACAATACGAGGCATTTTCGTGCAAGGCTCGCCCAAACACAACCGGACATGCAGAGCAAACTTGACGACCTCACCGAAAATTCCAAGGCAGCAGGTCTCAAAGTCAATGTCGAAAAGACCAAGTCGATGGAGATCAACACAGAAAATCCCTCCAGTTTCATGGTTGCTGGGCAACAAGTTGAGAAAGTGGAGTGCTTCCAGTATCTTAATAGCCAGATTGTAGCCTGATGGTGGTACCAGTAAAGATATCGAAACCCGGATAAGAAAGGCCCGTTTTGCATTTGCGAGTCTCCGAAACATCTGGCGGTCACGCCAGATCTCTCTACGAACGAAAATCCGAATCTTCAACTCAAACGTCATATCCGTATTGCTGTACGGGTGCGAAACTTGGTGCACATATGCGGTGACGACGCGAAAACTGCAAGTATGTGTAAACCGCAGCCTGCGGAATATCATCCGCGCTTGGTGGCCTGGCAACTGGATCTCGAATGAGGAACAACATCGCTGGTGTCATCAAAGGGCGCTAGAAATCGGGATTGGAGAACGTAAGTGGAGATGGATTGGGCACACGCTGCGAAAAGATGAAAACGAGATTTGCAGAGATGCGCTAGACTGGAATCCAGAAGGACATCGAAGGCGAGGCAGACCCAGAAATTCGTGGCGGCGAAGCCTAGCCGCTGAAATCCGAACTGTCGATGAGAATCTTGACTGGGACCAGGTGAAGACGCTGGCTCCGGATCGTCAACAGTGGAGGTCTTTTACCACGTCCCTATGCACCGGAGGATCGGCGCGGGATCACTTAATAAATCTCACATGTACTTCGTCTTGGACGTATTAATCATCAACCCAATCCTTCCTGCTTCGCGTTTCAGTTTGCGGTAGATCTCTTCCACCGCTGCAGATGATATGCCAACTATATCAATATCATCATCGGCAAAGCAGATAAGTTGACTTTATCTCTTGAAAATCGTGCCCCGCATTTCGCCCATCGCTCGTCGAAAAATACTTTCTAGCGCCACGTTGAACATCATGCAGGAAAGACCATCACCTTGTTGAAGCCCCCTGCGCAATTCGAATGAACTCGAGAATTTACCCGAAATCCACACACAACACTACGTTCCATCCATCGTCGCCTTGATCAGTCTGATCAGCTTCCCGAAAAAGCCGTTCTTGTCCATGTGCCTTCCCCCACCGTCTTGATCTCCTGCATGTGCGCCGTTCAGGTGTCAATCGAAGTGCTGCTTCCACCTTTTGATCACCTCACGATTGTCCGTCAGGATGCCCCCGTCCTTATCCCGGCACTTTTGCGTAATCTACCGCGACATCAGGTAGCTAGTCGTGCGATATTTACGTGTGATGTTCACTAAGGAGAGTTTTGGGCGCAAAAAGCGAAAACTGAATTGAATGCTCGGAAAAATCGTGATATCACATCTAACTAAATATTTTA
>NC_073692.1:191979126-192004126 GCF_029784155.1 Uranotaenia lowii | reverse complement strand
AATTTTTTAAAACATCGAAAATAGTGTCTGAACCTCAATAAAACTAGCTGGATGATTATTGGAAATCGCAAAATCGGAGTCTGTTCAAACCTATCTATTGATGGTTGTGCAATCGAAAGAGTACGTCAAGTCAAATACCTGGGAGAACAAATCGATGAAAAGCTAAATTTTGTAGCTCACATCAACTATACTATTAAGAAGATTGCTATGAAATACGGAGTACTTTGCCGAATAAGTAGATACATGACATTCTGGTCAAAAATAATCAACGTGAAATCAGTTATTACGCCACACTTTAACTATTGCGCTACAATACTGCTACATGCATCAGATACGAAGACAAAGTGGCTACAAAGAATTCAAAACAAGATAATGAGAGTGATAATACGATGCAACCGATATACTCCTAGTGATTTTATGCTTGATATGCTGCAATATGGTTGTCAGTTAAGCAGAGGATTACACACAACAGTTTAATTTTTATATTCAAAATGAAGAAAGGAATGTTACCAACTTATCTATTGGATGGCCTGCAGTACGGAATCTATATCCACAGATACAGTACAAGGAGAGCTCAAGATTTTAGATTGCCAAACACGAAAAAACAGATGAGCAAACGATCTATTTTCTACAACGGATTGAAGATGTATAATGATCTACCGATGAACATCAAAGACAGTTCAAACTTGAATGCTTTTAAGAAACTGACAATACAATATGTCAGACAGACAATTTGATACAAAGACTAATCCTAAAAAGGATCATATCAAATCGCGTAGAAAAAATTTCTTTATTCTTTTGGGTGTATGATTTATTTGGGCTCTATTATCTTAAATATTCAATTAGTTTTTTTTCTATCAGCATTTATTTTGAATTTAATTTTTGTAAATACGATCAAATCATTTAAAAAAATTTAGCATTTTCTGACAAAACCTTAAACCTTATACGATTTATTTTTTTTAAAGATTTATAGTCTATATTTATAAATTTTAAATCTGAGAAATTATTCCAGTGCAAAGGAATCTTTTTCTTTAAATTTTTTTTTTCTTTTTTATTCAAGTTTTTTGTCATTCTGATGCACCATTCAAATGTCACCTAAATTTACATTCATGAAATTGAAAGATATATGAATAAGAACAGTCCAACATCCTTTGATAGGTTTCCAAAGATACATTTAAAAAAAACAACATTGTTTTTTTAATTAGTTCCACAATATTTGTTTGCCCAGATTTAAATTTAAACAAATTTCAGCAGACCAGTTTTCAAAAGGATTTAAAATATAAAATTACGTTAAAAGTTAAAGTAATTGCACTGAAATCCGTACATCTTCGGCTACAAAAATTTAATTTTAAATTACTTTTTCTCATTTTGAAGGTGAATAAATTTTCTATCAATCACCTGAACTTCATTTTTGCGTAAGACTTCATAAACTATTGATAATTTCTAGTAAATGAATTAAAGATGATCCTTTTTTCAGGAGAAGTTTCAATTTCATCGACGGTTTTAGACCAGATTTTTGCACTTTATTTTTGTTTTTATGGATTTCTATGGTTAATTCAAAGTTTTGATTTCTAGAGGTTTTTACCACAACTGGTATAAAATTGTTGAAATCATGATTTATTTTCATGTTACATTAATGCTTCATTAATGTTTTTATAAATAATAGAAAAGGACTCAGTGTTCAGTAGAATAACTAAAATAAGTATGGGAAGAACAAAACATTATGAATCTAACGCGTTTTAGGCTAGTTCGCTATCGATCATTTGCAATTCACTTTTCCCAACAAAACTATTGATTTTTGTAAATTTAAGATCGACAAAAAGATCGAAATGCATTTCTTTGTTGGATAATTTCAAATTTATCACAGTTTTAGACTAGATTCATCAATTTTTCGTCTTACTCCCGCGTATGTCCATCACCGATGAAGTTCTGACGAAGCATCAGATAGAAAATTGTACGGTGATGGACATACGCGGGAGTAAGACGAAAAATTGATGAATCTAGTCTAAAACTGTGATAAATTTGAAATTATCCAACAAAGAAATGCATTTCGATCTTTTTGTCGATCTTAAATTTGCAAAAATCAATAGTTTTGTTGGGAAAAGTGAATTGCAAATGATCGATAGCGAACTAGCCTAAAACGCGTTAGATTCATAATGTTTTGTTCTTCCCATACTTATTTTAGTTATTCTACTGAACACTGAGTCCTTTTCTATTATTTATAAAAACATTAATGAAGCATTAATGTAACATGAAAATAAATCATGATTTCAACAATTTTATACCAGTTGTGGTAAAAACCTCTAGAAATCAAAACTTTGAATTAACCATAGAAAACCATAAAAACAAAAATAAAGTGCAAAAATCTGGTCTAAAACCGTCGATGAAATTGAAACTTCTCCTGAAAAAAGGATCATCTTTAATTCATTTACTAGAAATTATCAATAGTTTATGAAGTCTTACGCAAAAATGAAGTTCAGGTGATTGATAGAAAATTTATTCACCTTCAAAATGAGAAAAAGTAATTTAAAATTAAATTTTTGTAGCCGAAGATGTACGGATTTCAGTGCAATTACTTTAACTTTTAACGTAATTTTATATTTTAAATCCTTTTGAAAACTGGTCTGCTGAAATTTGTTTAAATTTAAATCTGAGCAAACAAATATTGTGGAACGAATTAAAAAAACAATGTTGTTTTTTTTTAAATGTATCTTTGGAAACCTATCAAAGGATGTTGGACTGTTCTTATTCATATATCTTTCAATTTCATGAATGTAAATTTAGGTGACATTTGAATGGTGCATCAGAATGACAAAAAACTTGAATAAAAAAGAAAAAAAAATTTTAAGGAAAAAGATTCCTTTGCACTGGAATAATTTCTCAGATTTAAAATTTATAAATATAGACTATAAATCTTTAAAAAAAATAAATCGTATAAGGTTTAAGGTTTTGTCAGAAAATGCTAAATTTTTTTAAATGATTTGATCGTATTTACAAAAATTAAATTCAAAATAAATGCTGATAGAAAAAAAACTAATTGAATATTTAAGATAATAGAGCCCAAATAAATCATACACCCAAAAGAATAAAGAAATTTTTTCTACGCGATTTTTCAGGTAAACTTTGATTTTGCTGCATAATATCGATTCTACGTGTGTTTTTAGTAAGCACAGTGTGTAACGAAAGCCCTGGTAGTAACGACTTTACTTCCACATAATTGTTGCATGAATTTCACGTAAAGTCTAAGTGAATGATTTCAATCCGTTTTGTGCGTTTGTCTTAAGCGTGTGGTTGTAAATTCTTATTAGAAAAGGGAATTGTCAGCCAACTGTATTCGTTAGCTGTTGTGGAATTTTTGTGTCTAATGGAACTGTGGATTCAGCTTTGTCTTTTTGGTAAGTGATAATGAGGCTTATGATAATCATGAATTTATTTTCGTTTTTCATCCCCTTTTAGCAATGGACACAGCTCATCTTTCGTTGAACCTAGTGACTATCGCTCGTTTATTAGTTGGACTGTACGGAAAAGATGTTTAACAGAACATATGAACGCAACAAAGGTGTTTTATTTTTTTTCAATAATTTTTTTTTAAATTTAAACATACTTTTAAATTTTTGCAGGATTCCAAAAACCAAGCGAGCTGCAGGAAGGAAAAGTGATGAAATTGGTGTGAAAATAAGCTTTGTTCTCAATTAAATTTGGTTTTATTTTTTATCATAATAAACAAAATGAAAATTCAAAGTAAAAACAACATTAATTTCATTTCTATACTAAAAATATTCCCAGTAGCTTTTACAAATACACGGCGTTGAACGTACTTAAAATTCACGTAAATTGTGGGTGAGTTCCTAAAGCACGAATTCTTATAGGGACGTTTTTTTTCGTAGCATTTATGTGAAAATCATTTGGATAAAAATTATGCAATTTTTCACATAGCCGCTACGTGCAGATTATTTTGGGTGTAATAAGTTCTTTAGTTCTTTGCACCTAAAAAAAGTTAATTTTGTTGCCTTGTGTTATTTATCAAAATTCTTTTGAATGTGAAGTTGAGCATTGAAAAAAAAACAGGAAAAAAAAATTCAATTGAGTAAATGATTTTAAAAAAAAAGATGAATTTTGAAGTTCAAATGATTAGTTTCATATTCTAAACTTATTTTTATTACATTTATTAATGAAAAGCCATTCTTAAGGCAGAATTTTTGTGTATCAAGATTTAAGTTTCAATCCAAACTTACAGTAAAAAATAAGTTTAAATTCGTGAAGGTCATTGAGTGATTTATAAAAAAACTTCCAATTGATATGTTTGTTTGAACTTATTTTTGAACACATTTGGGGATCAAAAAATTTCCGGATACTAAACTATATTCATTTCTTGATCTTAAAATTTTACTCGGAAAAAAACTCCATGGGGGGGGGGGTTAATCTCCATGAAGGTGGGGGGGTGTTTTTTCATATAATTTAATTTCTTGTTTTTATTTTTTGTGTTTTAAGAAAAAACGAAAATCCTTTCGAAAAAGTATCTCTGACACTGTGTGAGAAATCGAGTGTTCCAGATTCGTTTTTTTTATTTTCAATAAAGATCGAAAAAAGTCAAAATTATTACAAAACTTAATTCCTAGTTTTGAACCTAATGATCAGATGTTTTATTGATACTCGGAATATTTTAAATATGCTTGTAATATTTGATATCAAATATTTTGTTAACTTTTTTTTCTTAAAATCTTGCCACCCAGTGTTATGTATGTATGCTCCCAGTCCCAGCCAGCCATTTGTTATGTACTTGAACATTTCTCCCGGTTGAAAGTAGGTCATCGTCATCATCACTCAGGTACCACACATTCCGTCTCCCAGTGTGTAATTTCTTGGTTTGGCTGTTTTTTCGGTTTTGCATGAAGATTACGCCATTTCATCGGCAAATTTTTTTGGTGCTTTAAACCGATAAGGTCCCGTGTCTGCCAAACGTTTCATCCATCTACCTATGATTAATTAATTTTGTAACTTTTTTCATGGCCACAACTGATGAGGTATTTCCATTGAACAGATATGGGACTTGAAAACTATAATTTTTTTTAAGTACTGGCAAATTAACACATTAGCCAGAAAACACTAAAATTCATCATTCTATATCTCACTGGTCCATATTCTACAAATTTAATATCTTTGAATTTCTTTTTGTGTTTAATTTTGTTGAATAATGTTTGATTATTAAATTCATAACATTCGAGTAATGCTTCTTAGCCTGCGCACTAACGGCAGGCGGAAAAACGAGATATCTCGTATTTGGTCCTCAATGTGGTAAGAGGGTGTTTATAGAATCATTTAGCAATTTTCTGAAAAAAACTTGATGTACTCAAAAACTATAAATTGTCAACTAAATATCCAATGCAAGACTGATTGCGATTCAAATTGTTCCAGTAACGTTTTTTCGATATATTTAGAAATTTTCCATCTTTATTTCCATTAAATAGGTATCAGTTTTTTTTATTGGTTAACAAAGTAAATTTTTGCTGGACAACAAATGAATTTTGTTTGTTCAAATGAAAAGAACGTTTGTGTTTGAAAGCAAAAATTTTGAAAACAAAAACCCCAAAATTTGATAAACACATTGCAGGTCATCCGCCTTTTATATCAAAATTATTACAACGTAATTCATTCGGGGTCAACATTTCCCATAACATATGGCGTAATTTGTTTACCACAAATCGTGAAATCACCAGTTCTGTTTCCATCGAAAGGAAAAAAACCTTTCTCAGATATTAACAGGCCCACCCTCTTGTTTTGTGAACCGCTACCCTCAAGCATCCTGTCAGATTCTATAAGAGTACGATCTCGTTAATTCTGTTTTTGGTTGATATTTCTGGCGGTTCTTGTTTTGCGCTCTAAAATTATCCTCACGGGAATTTCACAACCGCCTTTTTCTGAGAAAACAAAAAACAAGATTTCATAACCGCAGTACTTGTTTGCCTGCCTACAAGCCGTTACCTTCTACTTACTACAACTACTATTTGCTCTACCACACTACCATTACTAGCATCGTACACGAATAAAGGCCACGTGGTGCAATGGCCGCCGTTCTCAAATTTGCGCCCATCAAGGCCTATTACGGATGTTTGGATTCAGAAGATGCGCAATTTGGCGGGTAAAAGGGAAAATGCAACGTGCTCGAAAATAGAATCGTTTCGCTGTTATTCAGTTTGATTTATTGCAGTGTTTTCTGCTGGCCAGCTTTTGGTGTTTGAAATTGGATCATCTTTCACAAAATGTTTTATTTCAATATTAATTATTTCTTCCATGTTTCATTTTGAACAGATTTATATTTCTTTGTCTTAAAGGCGTTCTTTCAACTGAGCTAGAAATTCCTCAAATTTTAATTTCAACGACAAAAATCATCTGATTCAATTTCCTAAGAAGATTGCACGAATAACGTTTCTTTGAATCCTCCTCTATTTAGAAAGCCTCATCCTTGATGATCGCTGGTCCAACACAATCGTGAGCTAAGCACTTCCGTTGAGTCAGACATGTGCTCGAGTTACATTCATGCGCTATCACGTTGCCTGCTGTTGTTAGTTGTTACTAATTGTTTGCTACCGTGATGCAATCCCTGCAGTTAGTTCAAGAGATTGTTTGAAGTATAGTAGGTGTCTCTAAGTGAGTGATTACTCCCTGCCTGCACTGCACGATGGCCTCCCTTCATCCAGTGGGGATTCCAGCCGAGGTTGCATAATACATCTACATGGAACGAACCATCTCGCCGCCCGTCTTCCCTGGCCTAGATGATGGGCTTGATTTGACTTAGATCGTCCAGTTGAACTTCTTGCTTACGCGACGATAATAGTTTCTAGGAGTTACATTGGACTTTTAAATGGCACAATGGGATGAGGTGCATTCTGATTTGGTCAAAATGCCTATTCTCAAAATAGCATGAAAATCCACTCGGTCTAAATCCACTCAGTTTTTTTTAATTAGTGGAGGAGAATTTACTACGTGATTTCCTTTCTTCATCACTCCCATTTCTTCAGCAGCTTTGGGGTGGCTGCCTTTCAAATGCCGAGCCAGATTGAATTTCAAAATCAATGTGAAAATCCTGGATGAATCTCAACACAAACTACACACCGTAAACTGGGGCAACATGCAACAATTTTCAACTTCAATGGCTACTAAAAACTTATGTTCACAGTTAATCCTACCCCTTATGCATCAAAACTTTTAAGGATGATGGGACATCAAATTGGCGTAGTTAGAAAAATTATTGGTTTCTTAAGTTATTTTTAATTTTCTAAAAACATGCAGTTTTCACCCCCCTTAGAAAATGTGGTAACTTGGTTTTAATGAAAAATCTTAGAAAACAGTTCAAGTTTGGTGAAAACCTTGATGAAATAATTTGTGATAATATTGAGTCCATGAAAAACCTTGTGAAGTTTCTTAAGGAGAATAGTTTATTTAGGCAAATTTAATGTACACGGACATTAGTTCTAAAGAGAGGGTAAAAGTTGAAGGCTAGAACCCCTCTTAGAATAAACTTACAACAACAACAACATGAAAAATCTTATGAACAGGTATGAAAATTTATAGTTTTATATATATTTACGATGCTTTAAAGACCATTACGAATTAAAACACCAATTGCAGTCATTTTTTGTTCTGTAGAAACTAATTTTCAGAAAATAAGGATGCTGCATACATTTAGGGGTTAAATAATACTACGAAAAATTCTACAAGCTGAAATCATAAAAATAAATGATTGGATGAAATAAATTTCAATGTTTACAAACGCGTGATCCAAAACATTCATATTCCAGGACATGGAAACGAGATTTACAAGGTGTTTCTTTGATTTGCATTTTGATGCATTTTACCCCAGACACCTGACTGAATTATAAAACATTTTTGAAAAAAAATTGATTGATTGTTCGGAAAATATTTTTACACCAACAGTAAAAAGTTTATAGGCAATATTATCTAGCCAATCCGTCATACTGTGTAAAGTTTTTTATGGCATCGAAAAATGTTAAAATTTGTACATTTACTGCTCCATTTTTCAAATTTTATATAAAAATAAAAAAAAACTTTAAACCACTAGCTTTAGATGCGAGAAATTATGTCATCATCATTTTGTTATCATTTAAAGATAACTTAATTACAATACATTAAATTAAAAATTGATTAAGTGTGGTGTTATATAAATGTTGCATCTAACCCCACTGTTGCATGATGCCCCGTTTGACGGTATATCCTACACACGTATGCGACGTACCTAGCAGCTCGACGTACGCAGAAGGTTACGTTTTATCTTTGTATGGAAGAGTCGCCCTACACCGGTCGTGGACTGGTGCTTGTTCTAACTCCTTTGCAGGTTAGCCATGATCCGGGCTAACCCATCGCTGACATCGCGCCAAGTATTGGCATCCTCGCACATCCTCCGTACGATGTTGTCGGCTGCTGTCTCGAGTCCGCAGGCGGTAAGCATGTTCGTGCGTACCCCTTCGAACCTCGGATAGTTCAATACTACGTGTTCTGGTGCTCAACTTAGGTAACGCTTTCAAAGTAACTCGCGCCCGTCACAGCTTCCACTCCCGCAGGATTTCTAACCACCAAGGCATGGCTGTTTGAGACCCAAGCTAGATCCCGTCACAACCACCCCGAATGGTATCTCCGCTTCCCTTTGCTGCAGGAAAGACCCTAAGATCGCGTTGCTTTTGAATTGCAGTGTCATACGAGGCCCAAGACCTTCCGTTAGCTTGTCAAATTTGGTTGACTATCTCACTCTCTCCGTTCATCATCTTTCCTGATTCTTATAAGATCGCGCATGATTTGCGAGATTTCGTCGACTATAGCACGCCACGACTGTTCGTCGCGACACATTTCACTCACAATATTTTCAGTGTTCAAATTTTGAAGTTTTTGATGCCTTGAAATGAACCTGGGGCAGACAAATATAGCATGTTCTGCCGATTCCTCCGTATCTACGCATTCCGGGCAATAAGGCTAGCTGATAAGCTTAAACCGATGAAGGTATTGCTTAAAGCACCCATGACCCGAAAGGAACTGCGTCAGGTAAAAGCAGGGTTGGTAAATTTCGCCCGTCACGCTTGACCCGACTAGTTTTTTTTTCATCAAACGACCGGCACCTTACTCAATTGACGGAGCCTCACTACTCGCATGACGGATAAAGCACGACAACAATCAACATTTCTCCGTCATGCGACTGGCGAAGCTCCTACACATCCTCGATCGGCTGCTGCCGGCAGGTACAACTAATTGAACGACTTGCTGGCAGAGAGCAACAATAGCAATAAAAAACTGAAAACGGGCTTGCTGGCAGGAGCAACAATAATAATAAATGCGTTTCTTTTTCGTCTTCGGTCGTCTTCGGCTTGCTGGCAGGAGTAACAATAATAATAAATTCGTTTCTTTTTCGTCGTCGGTCGTTGAAATGCGATTGCTTGACTAGGTTATTATTTTAGCTTCAAATGACTGGGGAATGAATGACTGGCAAACGAATTGACTGGTCGTTAAGGAACAGTCAAATGAGTTTGAAGGACCATTTTACCGTTGACCGTTGAATTATGCCAACCCTGGGTAAAAGTTGACCTCTCCATACTTCCGATCTACCCAGTCTGAAAGTCTCGGGATTAGCCTATGCGTCCATCTTGCGTTGTTCGATGCGTCCCATTGCTCCTGGCACTTGAGCATTGACGCTGCTCGTTGAATTTTACGCACATCTCTAATAGCTCTTGACTTGTAACACTCCATACCTTCCGCCAGAGTTATGTCGATGGGAATCATGTCCGCGATGACAAAAACTGCATCTGCTGATATGGTCCTGTATGCACAGGAAATTCGCATGGCTATCAGCCGGTGTGTGTTCCGCCATTTGGATCTGTTACGCTCTACCTCTATCGCGGAGCTCCAGGCCGCTCCTCCGTATCGTAGTTTTGACAGTGCTATGCTCGCCAGGGGACGTCTCTTGCTACTCTTTGGACCATGGCAGTTTGGCATAATACAGGCCAATGAATCTATGACTTTCGATGCACTTTCGCAACAATATTTGACATGCGCACCAAAACTTAAGCGATTGTCGACCATTACTCCAAGGTATTTCAGCTGTTGTTTCGAAGATGTCGTGTGCCCTCCAACAGTAATCTCCATGTGCGGCACAACTCTTTTGTTGGTCACGAGCAGAACTTCGGTTTTATGGTGAGCTATCTGAAGCTTAACTCCCTCCATCCAGATGCCAACCCTTTCTACGGACACCGTTGCAAGGACTTCTATCTCCTCGATTGTTTCGCCAGTGATCATGAGCACGATATCGTCAGCAAATCCTACTACCTGCACGCCTGCTGGTAGTTTCAGCGTTAACACGTCATTATACATGGCATTCCAAAGCACAGGTCCGAGTATGGAACCCTGTGGAACACCCGCTGTTAAGGCAACTATGTCGCCGCAGGTTGGGTAGAGTGGCTAAGTCACATGTTCAAACCGACGGCGGGACTGCATGAAGCAATCGTGACCAGTTATCAACAGCGTTATGCAGACATCCACCTCTCCTCGACAAGTTGGCATGATTTAACAGATGACAGATAAGCAAATGACACGATCTAACAGAAGATTTTTTTGAGAACCTAGTGCATGTCTATGCATTGAATAAAAACGGTAACAGCAAAGGTACCTAACAGTCGTCGAAGAGATAACGCTGAAGAATGGGCTTTGCAATGTGCTAATCAGCCAATGTGGTATTTGTGTCAATGAAGTAATCTATTTTTAACCAGGTGCACGATAAAATACTTGTTGAAAAGTTAAAGTCGAGTGGAATGCATCATAGAGTCTGTTTCACATAGAATCTGGTCGGATAAAATAGATCATTTCTCCGCAAAGAAATAACGTATAACAAAAGTAAAAATGTCATTTTGTAGGGTTTTTTTTTGCACTTTAAGGAAAAAAATACATAAAAATCATTCGTCAGCTTTTTGGATAAATTTTCGAACTTTTTTGTGATAACACCCTTCATTTTCTGCACAGTACTGCTGGCAACCTCATTCGCCATCTTGTTCCACCACTTTTCCATTTGAGCGGGTGTTTTTCATGGTTCTGCCACATTTCTTCAGTTTGCCCTTAACTATTGCCCAATATTTCTCGATGGGACGAAAATTCGGACAGTTTGGTGGATTGATACTTTTTTCAACATAATCGATCTTGTTTTTCTTATACCACTTAACGACATCCCGGCTGTAGTGGCAGCTTGCCAGGTCCGGCCAGAACTTCACCGGACCTTTGTGGGATCGAATGAATGGCAAAACCCTCTTCTGGAGACATTCTTCTTTGTAAACATATCCATTCATTGTGTCCCCAGTGATGAAATTCTTAGTCTTCTTCCCACAACTAGAGATCCCTTGCCAAATCATCAACTTACGAGCAAACTTATCTGCGAAAACAAACTTGAATCTACCCACTACATTCCCTTTACGCTTCGCAAGGTCCAATTTGTTACCGGGTATTTGTCCAAAATCCATTTTGACGAAAGTTTCGTCGTCCATCAAAATGCATCCGTTGTACTTGGTCAACACTTTCTTGTACAACTTCCCCTGGTTTTGGTTACCAGGTTTTGTTTCAGCGTCCTGTTGGGGTGTTTGCTTGCATGATACGACCGCAAGCCTTCTCGCAAACAAATTCGTCGAGCTGTACTGTGGTTCGTCTTGAACTTTTTCGCCAAATCACGCAAGGAGATTCGAGGATTATTGTGAACTGATCGAATTACCTTTGTTCGCAGCTTCCGGTCATACGTTCCACTTTTACGCCTGGTTTGTTTTGCTCGATCTACCGTAAGGGTCTCTCGGTAACGTTGCAGCACCGAATTTACAGTCGATTTTGGATATTTCAGGAATTTCGCGATCTTCACCCCTGACCACGTCGGTTTCTCTACGCGAGTGTGCAGAATTTTCTCTCGCCTTTCGCGTTCCATCGTGGACAACTTTTGACTGACTGCTTCAATCTTGATATAAGTTTCACCATTTAGTAAACAAACCATCCAGATCAAAACACTGTCAATAGATTCGCGATGTGACAACTAGGGGCGCTGCAGTAAATGAAAAGATGCGACCAGATTCTATGTGAAACAGACTTTATCTAGCGAATCATCATGTCGCGCCTACGAATGTTTGCAACATCGTCAGGAGTATCTCAAGGAATGCATCTCTGCCCCTGCTGTGTATATTCTTCGTGATTGACTTGTGCAAAAAAAAATCCGCCCGATAGACTCCTTTACTCTTATGATCTGTACATTTTCAGGATGACCTCGACACTGTTGACTATCTTGCCTTTCAAAACATTGCTAGACTAGACAAGGGTGCCATGATATGACAATAAAGGCTTGCTCAGATTGCTCAGATAAGCTCCCGTTTCTGAGTTGACGGGAGTTATCTGAACGATCCCATACCATCTTTTATGGTCGTTCGCACTGCAAATTTTCCGCTTGTGGGGCGAACTACGCTTGGCCTACTAATGTGTGATGGTAGATACAACTCTATCTGTATATACCACTTCATAATAGTTGGCCCGTGCCGATCAAAAAATTTGGTATGTGACGATAATGCTTCTAATAAATTCTTCCCGCTCATTTTCACCATCCTTCATTTCTACTTTCTATCCGTCTATAAAAATTTCATAATCTTGAGATGTTCTTACTCAAAAGGACATCACTTTTCACCAATAAGCTTAGCTTAGCTTGATTGACTACTCACATCCACCCTAAACTATGGAACCCGAAAATGCTTCATATTCAGTATCAAAAATTTGCAATCCACAAAAATTAGAATTGGAACTAAACAATTTTTAAATGTCTGACTTCACGTTACTTTGAAAGCATTTCGAACTCCATAGTCGCAGGCGTGGCTCAGTAGAACGAATTCCACATCGCCAATGGTTGCTACTCCGTGATTGACCGAGGCCATCAATTTTGATCAGAGGTCAAAAGAATGGTGCCTGGGATTGACAACACATTCACAATGCCCAAAACTGATGCTCTCTCTTTAAACATCAATAACGGCGCCGGCCACGTCCTAGTAGTCAATAGATAGAAATGAAAGAAGAGAAAGGGATGAAAGAAATAATTTGTGCTTTAGGACCGAGGTCACCTCTGCATCCTAGCAAATAATTTTATCAAGGAATGGGGGTAAATGGATATGATCTGGAGACACTTTTGACAAGTGATATGATCTTTTAATAAATCCTAATTTCCTGTGCTGCAAAAGTCCAGAAACAAATTTTATAATTGTCATAGTATCTTTGATATATCTTTTTTCCCTAATAAAAGTGTCATACGTCATTTTGCTCCGTCAAAGTGGACAATTTAACAAGATTCACAATGGAAACCGCTCCTAACACGTTGGATCTTAAATCTTAAACAAAAAACTGATGCTTAAGAGTCACAAAATAAATTAACTTGCAATAATGCAATAATGCAGAATTTGCAATATAGTTCTATGAAATTTAAGAAGATAAATTACACTCATATTCCATTCCTTTTTTAATATTATTGACATTTTTGTAAGACATTTTCCAAGCCTGAAATAACTAATTGATTTTGAAAATGCAAATACATGTAGAAACTGTTCTGATGGAATGGAAAATAGCCTACAAGATTTATCATCACGCATTCAATCCAAGATTATTGTTTATGTTAGTTATCTGTTTTTGTAGATGATTCAGTAATTCCTTTTGCAAAAAGTCTATTAGCAAAATAACACTTATGTTAAATGATATTATAATAAATAAGAAAAAACACATTATTTAGGGTATATAAAGTGTTTTCGTTAATTGGAAATTTATGGAAGAAAAACATTACAATTTTGTATTTATTTGAAAATGACTATCGACATATTCAGAAATAATTAAAGGAAAGCAAAAAAAACTAATTTCAGGATTTTCTAAATGATTTTTTCAACACAATTCAACAAACGTGATTGAATGTCCAGTCCAGTCAATAATACTGATCAATATTTAAATAATCAAAGTTAAGTAAATAATGTTGACTTGTGTTAAGTGTTGTGTTAAGTTATATTTTTTCAACAAAATCTCATGGTTTTCCAATACCATACCTACTGTTCATTTGATACTAACACATTGAAATAAACGATTATAATTACTCTTTATTTTTTCAAGTTAAACATTTTTGTGATTATAGAATTTAATGAATTCTCATGAATTCTAAAATGTAATTTGAACAGGAACTATCTATAATTCAAGTTTAATTTGATTGAATTAAATATAAAGGACTTTAAATTTTGACTGCCATCTATGTCCAGAAAAAGCTACCAAACATTTTGAATCCATCTCCCAAAGTAGACTTGAGAGCTTTGTCGACATCTTTTCTTGTATGCAAAATTTCATACAATAAGGAGATTTTTGCATGCAATGTATGAGTGAAATATTTCATTTCGTACTGTTGCTGTCAAAAATCAAAAATCAACTCAATTTTTTTCTCCGGGATTTCTGAATTAATCAAAAATGAGAATCAAGACATAACTACACTGAAAAATAATACATTGAATCACTTATCTTGAAATCCGTAGCTTGAGTTCTACCTACAGAATAGCCTCAGGTTGATCTCAATGGCGTAGCACCAGACGTCTTTCTTCGCCAATATTTTTCGAAGAAAAAACACACTTTAAAGACACTTTTTTTTATGCACTTTTACATTTTCACGATAGGAAACCTCCTCACACAGCAATTAAAACTAAATTCAATATTTATTAATCCTTTTTGTAGCGAAAATGAAACAAAAAAAATAACCACTTAAAATTTTAGAACTTTGTTTTTGCAGTGTTGCCAGTTCTCCAGGACATCACTTTTCACCAATAAGGCCGATAAATTAAGTAATAAACATAAATTACGGTGATTATTCTTTTCATTAGATTCCTTATTTTAAATGAAAAAAAAAATCTTCAGATTTCAAATATAATTCGAAGTAATGTAAAGTTTGTAGGATTTGGTTCATTAGATCTTTAGATAGCAAGATCTGACTTTCCTACTGTTTTCTCTCCAGTCCTTAGTGTTGCTATAACACACGTTGGTACTTTCAGTATTAATTAATATTTTTTTCATTCTGACCAGACAACTATTCCCATTTATCCCAATGTCCCGGTAAGACTTTGAGCTATAAACTATGCAATTGTCGTAATCACCCGAGTTCTTCGTCATTGCGCCGCTTATCAGTCAAAGTTCTGTTTGTTTTGTGTAACCTCCATCCATCGTTTGGCCTACAAACTGGAATCAGCGACGACGGCGATGGCGGGTGTTATTGTTGATGATCCTTTGTTGTGCTTATATTTTTTTCTACACTTTTATTCTACAAATTTGTTTTCGCGCGCCTTCTTCTTCCTCTTTTTTTGCTTGTTGTTCGAATCAGCAGCAGCGTGTTCCAATAAAAGCCGGTCGGTGCAACAGTTCAGGGGGATTTGAAAAGGGGGCGCGTGATAAGCGTGCATATGAGTTGAGCTGGTTCGTTTATAAATATGTGTGTCGGTTTTTTTTTGTGTGATTGGATTCACCCAATCAGTGAATCGAGAAAGGGCAATGAACGGAATCAGGGTAGTAAATTAATTGTGTGAACCGTATCCATGACGAGTAGTGCGAAGATGACATATCCTTACATATTATGAAAACGAACTACTAATGGCTTTCAATGTGTAAGCAACCTTTGAAACAATCACGAAACTCTTAAACGCTCCAAAGTTTTCTGAAATTCAAAAAATATATGAACACTACAAAGTATTGATCTGTGCATGATCATTTTGAATACCATAAACCAGGGGTGAGCAAACCGCGGCCCGCGAAGCTTTTTTCAATTTTTTATGCCTTAACTTTTTTCTACAATGGATAGTTAGGAACATTTCAGATTGATAACTTTTTTCTAGCATTTTAAGCGTTTATTATGTTCTGTTTTAGGCTTAAATGCAATATTGTTTATTGGCCTAACGTAATATTGGAGTGTTTTTTTTATTCAGCATACTTTTCCTTATTATTTAACTCCTACCACTTTGAGAGCAAAATTTATTAAAGTGAGTCGGAAAAACAGCCAAAAATCAGAACCTACATATGATCCAATATGATGGATATTGCTCGAGGAGGACCTGCGTACACTCGGAGTATTCGAGCGACGAGTGTTAAGAACCATCTTTGGCGGCGTACAGGAGAACGGAATGTGGAGGCGAAGGATGAACCACGAGCTCGCGCGACTCTACGGTGAACCCAGTATCCAGAAGGTGGTGAAGGCTGGCCGGATACGCTGGGCGGGACATGTTGCGAGAATGCCGGATGACTGTCCTGCAAAACAGGTGTTCGCCACGAATCCGGTAGGAACAAGACGAGCGGGGGCGCAACGAGCGAGGTGGTTAGACCAAGTGGAGCGTGATCTGGCGAACGTGGGGTGCCCGAGAAATTGGAGAACGGTTGCCATGGACCGAGTGAATTTTAGGAATTATGTTCGTCAAGTTATGTCGTAAGACGGAATACTATGTAAATAAAAATAAATAATATGATCCAAGGTGTTTCGAAGCCCGTTTAGTAAAGTCATTATATTCATTTCAAGCAAAAATAAAGATGCATGAAAAAAATATGCTCATCAGATTATTTTTTTAAAATTATTCTATCAAATTCCGCAAAAAGGTTTGTTCTGTTAGCATTCAAAAACTGGCATAAAAAAACTTGAGATAATTTTTTTTTATTTCTGAGTATTGATGAAAATTACGAAAATTAAATAATAAAGTCTGGGTGAACGATTTTGGATTGTTTATCAACATGAATCAGTCGGCATCAAAGTTACCCACAAAAATTGAAAAAAAAAAGATATCTGAACATCTGTGATTCCACCCAAAATATTTTTGACGATTATTTGTGATGCGTTTTTTCATAAATTTGATAGAAAATTTATCACAAACATCGATAAATTTAGTTATTTCACTTCTAATTCGCAATCTACATTACCAGAGTCAAAATATTGCTCTAGAAATCCTATCGTCATGATAAAAATGATAAAAAATGTGGATAAAAATTCTAAAATCAAGAAAGTAAATTTGAAAATAGTTGCCTTAAAAATATGTGAAATTGAAATTTTTTCTGTGATTTCGACAAACTTGTTCAACATCTGAATGCAATAATCCAATACAGAACTTCAAATTGAAAAACGTGTTTTTTAGTGTTTGTAGGAAAAAATCATCAAGGCTTTGAGGACAAGTTTTAATTGTGGAAAAAAAATAACAGAAAGTCGAAAAGCGATTCAAAGTACAACGCTAAGAAGACAACGATTTCTTTAAAAATATTTTTATCACACTCTAAGTTATCACTGTGGTAAGCTCCAGATTTTTTAAAATTGGAAGTGATGACGAATAATATCATCGGTTTAAACAAGAATGTTGAAGAACGAATGTTCGCCAAGAATTACTATTAAAATTGAGAGAATTTAAAAACGACAAAGATTTAGCGAGGTATCTTTAGAATATCGGGTATTTAAAAAGCCGTGTTGAATTACTGTTTTTGAGCACGTGAATTAGTTTTATCTTTCCTTTTTAGATTTGTTGCCAAAATTTGTAGTTATGAATGTGTTTTTGAATGTTATGAAGTGAAGCTCTGATAATTATTACAAAAAAAAAAATTAAGTGCGGCCCGCCGGCAAGCTTTCAAATTTTAATTGGCCCGTTGGTTCAAAAGGTTGCTCACCCCTGCCATAAACAAGAAATAAAACAAGACATCATGCAGAATTCACCATCCAGAACCAACAAAGTATTCAAGAGATTAGATCAAATCAATCGCTATATCGAATGAATCATATCAGCACCAACATGTGAGAAATGTCTATGGTCATTTGTGACGTTTCGAGAAAAAACGCGTTTGAAAATTTTGCAATATTTTTTAAATCACTAATTAAATTTCACGAGGAATCTTGCAAGTCTATATGGTCAAAACGTTGCGTAGGATCATTCTAAATATGTTTTTATCAATACGACGGTGTTATCATGAAAAAATAGCTTGCAATTGTTTGTAGATCCTAGCTGGAGTATGAAATTCGTCTAAATGTTTTATACACCCTTTGCTTTGTGCTGTATGCCTCATATGTGTGAGCGAGATGGAGATAAAACAATCTGTGTGAGGATCATGTCATTTTATGGCTCTAAATTTTTTAGATCCTTTGCTCAAACTGCATTATAAATCTTAAGAAAACTGAAAAACTAAAAACGGTATTTGTGTTAAGTAGAGCTTATATTGGGCTATTTGAAACCACTGAAAACGGGTTTTGTTTACTTTGTCTTTTATACCCTTTTCACATGTTGGTGCTGATATTTATGACCGAAAAAAACACGAAAGAATAAATAAAAAAAATTTAGCTTTTGAAGAAGGAACCTAAGATATCCAGCATTAATCTGAATTCTCATCTTTAATCTTTGAAAAAATCTATAAATAATCAATGTATGTTTTAAGAACTCTACAAGGTCACTTTATTTTAGCTATATTATCAATCTATTCCAACACTCTCCGTTATGGATAATGAGATTTAAAGATGATTTTGAATGATAGAAAAGTTTCATCATTTAAAATCTACCGTGACACCATCATGCTTCATTGCAAGTACCTACATACATACTTTATATTACCGTTGTGATTATATCTTAATTAGTTGGTCATGATTTACTAAGAACGAATCCGTATCTTTTTTTGCAACTCAACCAAAATGATATCATCAAAATTAACTGTTCCCTCAAATCTTCAACGCAATAGTTATGAAATTCTTGACCAGACTCGAGGTAAACAGAAAAAAACATGTTCACGTTGTTTTGTCGTCCAATCACCTCTGCTTCTGCGCCTGGGAAAAGAACGCGCCAGAAGAACCAAAACTGAATTGAATAAGTATGACGCAACATTGTGTGTAAAGCAAGAGCTTGGCCATATCTATGTGAATCGTTATAGGGGAGATGGGGGCATAATGGCCACGTTAAGGAAAACGGTTATTTAACCATAGAAAATAGCTATAATATGGAGGTTACATTATTGTTTCGTGTTCAGACACTTGAAAAGACTATTCCCTAACGGGCTGAAACGTGAAAAACTAGATGAAAACGTTAAAAAATGCATTTTAAAAAATTTTGCCAAAAGCTGAAAACCAGTCACTGTGGAGGCATAATGAGAACCCCCCCTGAGGCAGTATGAGCACCATTAATCAGAGCAAGATGTACGTTTTTGCCGGGGAATCTAGCAGCGAATTCAATTCGATGAAGTCAGGTGAGTCGTAGATTCATCAAACAAAGCAATAACAAAATAATCTAGGTCTGTTTGTAGAATACAAACAATTCACGCACGCTCATACATTAAGTGCTTTGTTCGGAGGATGATGCTACTAGCCGTATAATGTAACAATAAAAAAATCGATCATGAATTGTGAATGGAAAAAAATCACCTCGAACAGAAATCTAACTCTAGTCTTTTGATTACCTCTCCGACACCTTACCAATAGGCTAAATTGTCGGATGAAAACTAGTCAAGGTGTGGCGCTATAAATCAATTTTAATTCGCTGCTAGATTCTACGGCAGAAAATGCTCATTATGCCTCGATAATATGGTGCTCTATATGCCCCTAGTCAACAAATTTAAGTAAAAACGTGTTTTAAAATTGATAAAAGTGAAAAATCAAAAATTTTTTGATGGTAAAAATTGAGAAACAATGTGTACATCATGTTGCAGTGCGTACATTATAGACCAAGGTTATTTTAAGATCATAAGAGCTTATTTCGTGGTGCTCAAAAATTATAATATTTTCGTAACTTGAGAATTAAGCTAGTTTTTTTTAAATATCTTTGTAAAGATGATAAGGAGATTCCTTTTTTTGTGAAAAATTAATACTATAGGAAGCACGAAACAAATCCTCATAAAAATTTATTTAAGAAAATACGCATTTTCGTAGAAAAGCGTAGTTCTCATTATGCCTCGGGTGCTCGTTATGCCCTCATCTCCCCTACAGCTGGTTAATACTGTAGCAGAATCAGGAAGTGGTTCAGATTTTAAGAACCATGATCAGCCAGAGCGCGCAGAAAACGGTCAAGCAGCAGCAACAAGAACAAGAACCTGTCGAAAAAAACTTCCATGACTAGGCGGAATAAATCCTTCCCCATGCTCACGCGAATTTACGCGCACCAGAACATACAGAAAAATCTGATTTAGAGAAGGGGACTGGCCGCGTTTGACGATATAAACAAAATTCCTTTCCCATTTATATGGCCTGGTGGTTCCAGTCAATAGGCAGATTGTTTGGATTATAATTAGAGGGTATTGGAATGCGTTCTATATGTTTTGCACCCTATCTTTATTTCTTGACTGAGAACGAGTTGAAAGGCGACATTCTGTTTGGGAAATTATTACGTCGGTGTTACGGTTATTATGCAACACCTAGCAGCAGCCGCGATTGCAATTTAAGAGAGTGTTCCTGCCTTTCATTGCTCACAAATCACTTGAGTTGTCCGCAAATTCAAGATCTTTGTCAGTAGGGAGAAAATCCATTCTAATAGTTATACTTTGTACCTTTAACAGATCATACCCGCTGCCGCAAGCAATCGATTGTGACCTTGTTCAGTCGATTTAAGTTCTTGTTATTGAATTGCCCATAGAGCCATTAATTAGCAGCTTAGCGAAGAATATTAATCAATTAAATGACGCGGCACTTTAAAATAATTTGAAAACATTGGAATAATGGTTGCATATGAAAAAAGTATCAAGTTTGTTTTTAAATTGGCTTCAAAATACCTACAAACTTAGTGAAACCACGTGAAGCAGAAATAGAACAAAGTATAAAAATTGAGCTTCTGACCATTTTATTTTAAATTAATTTTTAACCATTAAAGGTTTGGAATGGATTTCGTTTTGTCTAAACCGATTTTTCGTTTTTCTGGCATCCATTCTCGAGAAAAGCTTCAAAGTGGTGCATTGAAAGTGAAGATCAATCGAAAATATCCCAAGCAACCAAAAGTCTCGTTGAACATGTCAAACGCCGCTCAATCAGCTGAAGTTTGTTTTATTCAGCCCACAATTTAAGTTCTTATTGGAACTTTGAAGTTCCTAAACACATTTGAACGGTCTTCTGTTCAGCTCACAAGTAATCGTTAAATGAGCAAAAACAAAAAAAAAGGAAATCTCCTCTCTTACTTCGGTGATCACAAGCCCTACTTTGATAATCTGCAGCCCTCCACGTGGTGCTGCCAGTTTCACGGCATCCATTTCTCCCATCATTGCTTTGTATTAGACTAACACGCCGGCACGCACGCTAGTTCTGCTACACATTTGTTTCATTTGATTACTCAAGGAATTAAAAAACTTAATGAAAAAACTATTCCTGATACCAGATTTATACAGCGACCCTTCGAAGTGAAAACCAAACTTGCTGTCACGAGGCCACGCCTAGCCACCTCTACCTGCAACAAAAATTCGAAGTGGTAAGAAGCTTTCAAAAAATACCAGCAGGGGCAGCCAGTAGCGAAGGTGCTTTTTAAATATTACTGAACAACATTACGAAACGGCATTTCGTGTTAAGTGTCATTGTTTCATGTTTAGACACTACAAAAGTCAATTTCCTAACTGGATGAAGTTTGAAAAAGTAGTTAAAACGCTTTAAAATGGATTTTAAAATTTTTTGTCGAAAGCTAAAAATTAGTCACTGTAAGGGCATAATGAGAATCCTCACTGGGGCAGTATAAGCACCATTAATCGGGGAACGATGAGCGTTTTCTACCGTAGAATCTAGTGGCGACTCTATTTCGATGAAGTCAACTGAATTATGGAGCTACAGCTTGGCATGTTTCATCTGAATCAAAGCAATCGAAAGATTCCTTTTAATTCAACCACGGTAAATGAAAAGTTCATATACCAGTATTTCGAAAGCAACTTACTACCTTCTTCAGTGAAGGTTTTCGATTGATGAATGTGTATCGTTTCCCTCCCTTATTGTCAGGTAAATTATTGTATTTCTTTTTACCTAAGAATTTGAACAACCAAGTGTGCCCTGGTCTGGTGTCTCCGTTTAAGAGATGAACTGATTTTTCATTGAAGATTTCAATGCTTTCAGCAACATCCAATTTTAGCGAATTACTATTCAAAGACCGGATCAGCGAGACATTTCCTCGATCAATAGAGTGACCAGATTCACACATGTGTAAAGCTACTGCAGATCTAGGATTCTGTGAAGGAAGAATTTTCTTCTTTGAGTCAGATCTAGCTATAGCCATGTGTTCCTCGAATCTATCAATCAACTTCCTTTTGGTTTGTCCAATGTACACCTTATCACAGTCGGAACAACTGATTTTGTACACACTATATCTATGAAGGAGCTCCACTGGATTTTTTGTCGATCCTAAGATGGATTTCAGTTGATTTATAGAGCTAGTGAACACTAGTTCAATATCAAACTTTGTCAACTTGTGTCGCAATTCGACTGCGTTGACACTGTTGAACTCCATGGACCTTCGTTGAAACTCCCTCTGCACCCATAGAAGAGGTTGCAAAAATCCAATGCCTATTTAGCATATCTCTGTGCCGATAATGCGCTGAAATGTGCACTGTGCCGAAGATGATATGTTTGAAAAACCGTAACTGGCATAAGGACTCGGCTCCCAACTAAAATGATGCATGACCACTACATTCAAGCAAAACAAGAAAAACATTTTATGGGATTTCCTTCCTATTGGGTAATTCATCCCAGAAACAAGAAAATAAAAATATAAACCACAGCGCCCGTAGGGAGAATCGAACTCAAATCACTAACCAAATGGACTTGCCAGACCGACATTTTAACCAGTGTACTATTTGAGCTTCATGCAGGTAGAGGGATATTTGTCATAGGCATTCTGCCACCGATCAATCACAAAAGAAACGCACGACAGTGGCTTCCCGGTGTTTGGCCTCCTTTCAAGGTATTCATTTGTCTTGCGATGGAAACGGGAAAGGGAACGGGAGTGAAGGAAACGGGAAACCCATTGAATGAGAACTGTGCTTTGCTTACTGCCTGCTATTACATACACACGCTACATATACACAGCTGCTAAAGCCGGGCAGCTTTGCCGGTGTTGTTTGCCGGTGAATTGAAGGAATATATTCTTGTTGCTTTTGCTACATACACACGCACAGCTTAGCCGTGGTTGTTTGCCGGCGAATTGAATTGAAGGAATGTTTTTTTTTGTTGTTGCTTTTACTGCATACACACGCACAGCTCGGCCGTGGTTGTTTGCTGGTGGATTGAAGGGATTGAATTAGAAGGATGTTTTTGTTGTTGCTTTTGCTACATTCACAAGCACAGTGCTCGGTTCGCTGGCTGCCTGGTGTTGGCCGGTATTTATTTCCATCCTTCTTCGTCTTGTGGTGCGATAGGGAGGGACGTGAAAGCGTTTTTATTTTGTTTCTTTCAGACATACGCAATTCGGTTAACTTGGGAGATTAATGCCGGTGGGAGCAAATCGAATCAGCACCGATCGCTTTTTTCTTGTACCAATGATGCTATGTAATTGACTACACGCCATTGGCACAGAGGCTGAATTTTGGGTGTGTATAGGAGTTAAAGTAGTGAAAGATTTCCGTTGAAGCAATCTTTCTTTTTTCCTTATAATGGCTTGAATGGATCTACTTTGGTATCCATTTTTATTAGCCGTTTGGAAAATATATTGAAGTTCCTTTTCTCTTGCTTCAGTTGATGGAGCTCATCCGATGGATCATGTGGTGGAACGCCGCCATCTTATGCTGGAACGAGTGGTTCGAGGTGCTCGGTATTACCCTCATGGTGTTTGTCGGCTTTCTGTAGATTTCGAATTGGAATAGGCCATCATCTCTCCTTATCAGAACATCCAGGAAAGGTAATTTCCTGTCTTCTTCTATTTCGCAAGTGAATTTAATATTCTTATGCAAACCGTTTATGGATGTTAGAAGTTCTTCTAGAAAATCTTTGTTCACTACACAAAAAATGTCATCGACGTATCTCCACCATTTTTCGGGTAATAAATCTTGATTTTCAACACCCATAGAAGAGGTTGCAAAAATCCAATGCCTATTTGGAATATCTCTGTGCCGATAATGCGCTGAAATGTGCACTGTGCCGAAGACGTAATCTTTGAAAAACCGTAACTGGCATAAACCACTACATTCAAACTACATTCAAGCGAAACAAGAAAACCATTTTATGGGATTTCCTTCCTATTGGATAATTCATCCCAGAAACAAGAAAATAAAAATTAAAACCACAGCGTCGTAGTGAGAATCGAACTCAAGTCACCAATTATACGGACTCGCCAGTCCGACATCTTAACCAGTGTACTATTCGAGCTTCATGCAAGATGAGGGATATTTGTCAGTGGCTTTCTGTTACCGATCAATCACAAAAAACGCACAACGGCGGCTTCCCGGCGTTTGGCCTCCTTTCAATGCATTCCTTTGTCTTGCGATGGAAACGGGAAAGGGAACGGGAAACCCATTGAATGAGAACTGTGCTTTGCTTACTGCCTGCTATTACATACACACGCCACATATACACAGCTGCCGAAGCCGGGCAGCTTGGCCGGTAGAAGAAATATTTTTGTTGTTGCTTTTACTACATTCACACGCACAGCTTAGCAGTGGTTGTTTCCCTTCGGATTGAATTGAAGGAATATTTTTGTTATTGCTTTTGCTACACACGCGTTTGCTGGCAGATTGAATTGAAGGGATATTTTTGTTGTTGCTTTTGCTACACACGCACAGTGCTCGGTCCGCTGGCTGCCTGGTGTTGGTCGGTATTTATTTCCATCCTTCTTCGTCTTGTGATGCGATAGGGAGGGACGTGAAAACGTTTTTATTTTGTTTCTTTCAGACATACACAATTCGGTTAACTTGGGAGGTTAATGCCGGTGGGAGCAAATCGAATCAGCACCGGTCGCGTTATCTTCTTGTACCAATGATGCCTTGTACCAATGATTCCGCCATTGGCATAGAGGCTGAATTGTGG
>NC_073692.1:191961842-191978626 GCF_029784155.1 Uranotaenia lowii | reverse complement strand
GTTTCTTACAGTCAGTAAATTTTGTCTCTTGTATGAATATGTGTACATTAAACTGAAGTTTTTCGAAAAAAATGATGATGACGTTTAGTTCGGTCTGGTCAAATTCCGATCATTTATCCTCTGGTATATAATTAAAAACTAAGAAATATTTTTAGATGAAATATCAAGAAGAAAGAAATGAATTTTTGTATCATTGTGGTTGTATGAAAAAAAAAAAAACACATCACTCTATTTCTGACCTGAATTCACATGGTGTAATCGAAACAATTTTTGAAATGAATTCACGTCCTAAAAAAATATTTTCTTGAAAAGCCTACTGTTTTAGAGAGTTCGTAAAAAACATTCAAACGAGGTTTTTGAAACAAAGTTTACACATGATTGCACATAAGATTCAGAAATCACCTTCTTTGTAACATGAGTTTACTTTTTCACGGCTGTATTGAATCATTTAATATACCATTTAATGAAAATGAATTTATTTTAAGATACCTCTTTTTCATATTCACACTCTTAGTACAAAATTTCTGTTAAACCAAATGTTTCCAGTTTGTTTCAAATATCTCTAATCTTAGAAAAAACAATAGGTTTCAGACAGTGAATAACTTCTATTCTCTAATATTATCAATGCCTTCAAAAATTTTTATAAAGTACACAAACAAGTATTGCTCATTTTCACTATTTCGTTTGGATTTTTTCATTTTCTTATCGATTTTACAAAATGTTTTTTTCTTAATAACGGAATATAAAACCCGATTTAATACACTTAACAGTGGATTGGAGCCTTTCTAACAGAGTTTAAATTATATTTGGAAATATATAAAATAATATAGAATATACATGATAGATTCCTTCCCTCTGAATCATATAAGTATGATTTCAGATATTCAAACACGAAAAATTCCAATCTCAATATAAAAAAATGATGCCTGATACGTTTTTTTGGGGAAAAGCGAACTGGTATGTAAGGAGCTCATTTTATGTATGGAAAGAATGGTATTTAAACAGTAGAATTTCCAAGATTTATAACACGCTGAAATGGTGCCGTGGTAGCAACCAGAACTTTCACGTTGCTGGTCACGGTTCGAATCTTACTGTTTTTTTATGCTTTTTTTTTACTGAATAAGTAAAACCAACTACAATATTGATGGATAGCCGTGACGCGTGCCCTAGCATGATACCTTTTTTAGAGCTCAACCATGCATAGAGGAAAAATTCCCACAAAAGGAGGGGAAAGTAATATGACTATTAAATGATTAATCTCATTCTGTAAACTAAATCTGAAATCTTATTCTGATTCTAAAGTTTGAATTTTGAGTTACAACACTTAGTCTAATATTTGAATATAAGTTCCAATTTCAAATTCCAGGTTGATCTTTAATCCAAATTCTTAATCAGAATTCTAAATCTGAATTCTCAATCTGAATTCTGAATCTGAACTCTGAATTTGAATTCTAAATCTGTATTCTGAATCTGAATTCTGAATCTGAATTCTGAATCTGAATTCTGAATCTGAATTCTGAATCTGAATTCTGAATCTGAGTTCTGAATCTGAATTCTGAATCTGAATTCTGAATCTGAATTCTGAATTCTGAATCTGAATTCTGAATCTTAATTCTGAATCTGAATTCTGAATCTGAATTCTGAATCTGAATTCTGAATCTGAATTCTGAATCTGAATTCTGAATCTGAATTCTGAATCTAAATTCTGAATCTGAATTCTGAATCTGAATTCTGAATCTGAATTCTGAATCTGAATTCTGAATCTGAATTCTGAATCTGAATTCTGAATCGGAATTCTGAATCTGAATTCTGAATCTGAATTCTGAATATGAATTCTGAATCTGAATTCTGGATCTGAATTCTGAATATGAATTCTGAATCTGAATTCTGAATCTGAATTCTGAATCTGAATTCTGAATCTGAATTCTGAATCTGAATTCTGAATCTGAATTCTGAATCTGAATTCTGAATCTGAATTCTGAATCTGAATTCTGAATCTGAATTCTGAATCTGAATTCTGAATCTGAATTCTGAATCTGAATTCTGAATCTGAATTCTGAATCTGAATTCTTAATCTTGTAAATCTCATTTTGATTGTTTTGCATCACACGGTTTTCAACATTGAAATTTCTTTCATCCAAATTTTTTTTTATGATTTCGGATTTTACAACTTTTAATAGTATGGTTTTACCCCTAAAAGTATGCAGCAAACTTAATTTCAGAAAAATTGTGAAAAAAAGTTTTCACAAAACAAAATCGTGTTTTCATGCGTAATGATCTTTAAGTCATCGCAAATTTATCAAAAACTGTGCAAATTGGTATTCTTGGAGAAACAATTCCAGAATTGAAAATTGATAAAGTGAGGAGAAATTTTACGGATGATGAAAAGAGCGAAAGAACATTTTTGCAAGGAAAATTTATTAACGTACACCATACTTTACCTCGCAACATCCAGCTTCATCAATTTTTAATTCTGATATTCTTTCTCCATGAATCTAAATTTTTCACCGATATGCCGAAAATAAATTTACAAAAATTCTGAATCTGAATTCTGAATCTGAATTCTGATTCTGAATTCTGAATCTGAATTCTGAATCTGAATTCTGAATCTGAATTCTGATTCTGAATTCTGAATCTGAATTCTGAATCTGAATTCTGAATCTGAATTCTGAATCTGAATTCTGAATCTGAATTCTGAATCTGAATTCTGAATCTGAATTCTGAATCTGAATTCTGAATCTGAATTCTGAATCTGAATTCTGAATCTGAATCTGAATTCTGAATCTGAATTCTGAATCTGAATTCTGAATCTGAATTCTGAATCTGAATTCTGAATCTGAATTCTGAATCTGAATTCTGAATCTGAATTCTGAATCTGAATTCTGAATCTGAATTCTGAAACTGAATTCTGAATCTGAATTCTGAATCTGAATTCTGAATCTGAATTCTGAATCTGAATTCTGAATCTGAATTCTGAATCTGAATTCTGAATCTGAATTCTGAATCTGAATTCTGAATCTGAATTCTGAATCTGAATTCTGAATCTGAATTCTGAATCTGAATTCTGAATCTGAATTCTGAATCTGAATTCTGAATCTGAATTCTGAATCTGAATTCTGAATCTGAATTCTGAATCTGAATTCTGAATCTGAATTCTGAATCTGAATTCTTAATCTGAATTCTGAATCTGAATTCTGAATCTAAATTCTGAATCTGAATATGAGTTCTGAATCTGAATTTTGAATTCTGAATTTTGAATCCTGAATTCTGATTCCTAAACCTGTATCCTGAATTTGAAAACTGAATCTGAATTCTGCATCTGAAATTGAATCTAAATTATGTATGAGTATGTAGAAATGAAAAAAAAAACATAAATTCATTCTTCAACACGAGTAAAAAAAACGAGGGTCATAAGATCTTCATATAAATTCCCCCCCAACGCAGTTTCCTGTACGGCTCTGCATTTTGTTGACACCCGGCATGGCTTTAGACACTATAATTTCATAAATGAAATTATAATGTCTATAGGCATGGCGGACTCTGAAGGAAACGCCCATCCGCCATTTGCTGCATTGAAAAGCAAGAAGTGTAAGATATAAACACTGTTGCCGTATTTGCCCCAGCAGACTGAGAAACTGCCCAGACCACGGTGCGTCTTAGTAATGCCTTTTACCTATTTGAGTTTGAGCCGCTTTCAATCAAGCGTGCCGATGGTTTATTGGATAGCGCTTGCAACTTGGGATCTGAAGGGTTTTGGTTCAATTCTCGAGTTAATAAAAATATTATTTTTTTATTTTGATTATCTTCAATTTATAAATGATTGCTGGTGCTGCTGCTTCGAGGCGCCACTAGCAACTTTTTTTTATGCCATAATAAGTATGATATGTATTTGGTAAAGAAAACGGTTTCAACTATTTTGTTTTTTTCCCGTTTTTGAAAGGGTTGTGTAGAAAAAAAAATGCATTCTTTTGAGACTAAAATCATTTTAATTGTGCAGCCCAGTTTCGCAAAAACGTTCTAGACATTTTTAAAATGGCACATACAAATCCACGGACATCAACAGAACTCGTCGAGCTGAGTCGATAGGTACCTATAAAGGTATGTCTAAGACCCATAATTAATGATCTCTCAAATCGACCGATAACCAAACCTTTCTGTTAGAAAGGCAAAAAACATTCGAAATCTGAAAAATTACATGTGTCGAAAAAATGAAGGAAATTTTGAATTTTGGGTAAGATTCAAAGATCTCCGGCGCAATTTTTCAGGTATTTAAAAAAAAATCCCATTTGTCAATCAATGTGAGTATAAGTTTCTTCTTTCAAACATAAATTAAGTATTTTGTTAGATTTTGGCAAATAAAGTGAATAAATCCGGGCAAAATCTGGGCTTTTTTCAACGAAACCCGGGCAACCAAACCGGGCTGGAGTTTTCCTAAATTTTGTGTCTAATGTTCGGGCAATCTTGCAAGCTTGCCAGATACAGACTTGAGCAGAATACATTCCGACTCAATCCTACGGGATGAATGATTGAGCTTTGACATGAGTTCTAAGACAGTTCCCTATGTCTACTTCTAAGTCTAACAATCAATCTGAAAAGAAGGCTTTCAAGCCATTTTTTGGACATTCATTATACGAGTTAGTTTCCAAAAGTGAATGAAAGTTCTAATTTGGTGCCACATTGAACCTTAAAGTTCATTCCAGGTTCATTAGAAAGCATATTGGTGGACAAAGGCTGATAAAACGCACGTTTGCAGTAGAACCGGCCTTTTATGAACCATTAAAGTTCGTTTAGAGGTAGACATAAGGTTTACAACGGTACATTTGCATATTTTAAAGTATGGATCACTAGAAATCTGGACGCATTAAAAAGGGTCTATCTCGGAGCTATGTAAACGAAATAAAAATGCTTTGTGCTCAAATTGTAGAGTTTTAACTGCACTTTTAAGGAAAAATAATAAAAAAAATATTCCGATGTTGTTTTGATGAAATTTCGTACTTTTCGTCGAGAACCACTCAGTTTGGACACCCTTTTCACTGACCTCAGCGACCATTTTGTTCCACAATTTCTTCATCTCTGTTGCATCCCGAGTAGTCCTATCATTCTTCTTCATCTTCTGATTAACAATTGCTCAAAATTTTTCGATAGGGCGGAATTGAGGGCAGTTGAGTGGGTTGACGTCCTTTTCGACAAAATCCACCAGTTGGCCCGATACCACTGTAGAACCTCTTTGCTGTAGTGACAGCTAGCTAAATCTAGCAAAAACTTTACTGGTTCTTTGTGAGATCTAACAAAAGGAAAAAACATTTTTCAGGCACTCCTCCTTGTACATTTCGGAGTTCATGGTCTTGTTTTTCACAAAAAACCGAGGTTTTTCGGTCGCAGCTCCAAATATCTTGCCAGATCAAACACTTTTCTGCAAAGTTATTGGCAAAAACGAATTTGAACTTGATGGGGACATCACTCCGACCAGTGGCTTTGTAAAATTTTTGGTCAGGAAGCCTCCTCAAATCAGATTTCGCGATTTTTGAACCAGACAACATTGGGTTTTTGAACGTGGGTGTCCAGAATTGATTTTCGTCTCGCGGCTTCTATCACGTGTAACTTTTTTGGAACAAAACGAATCGTAATGAAATTTTCAGCACTGATAGAGGAAACATTTCCGAACAAAGTACTGTCAAAAAGTTCCAGATCCGACAACTAGGAGCGCTATGGTATAATAAACAGTGCGTCCAGATTTCTGATGATCCATGCTTTAGTTACATTTCCATTCTCCAATACTGAAAAAATCTCGTAGCCCTTATTCTTCCCATCGAATCCATCGCCTCGAACCGACTGTGCGTCTCGGTAGTTAAACCGGGCCAAAAACGAGCCTCCGCACTGCCGAAGTCGGGCCAAATTAACGATGTAATAATTAATGTGCCATGGCTGGCTGGCTGGAGGAACGCACCGGGAAAAGTTTGCACGTCCCTGCAAATTTGTCAAAACAAGAACCGGCAGGCAGCAAGAAAAAAAGGCGGCAGCCTTAAGCGCGAGAAAAAATCCTCCGGCGCGATGGCATGTTCAGGGTTGGTTTGAATGGGTGTTGGTGTGCCAAAATTTATTACAATTACGATACTTTTCTCCGCCGTTTTTTTTTTTGGTGGAACAGGAGGGGAGGATCATCAGGCCTTAAGGCGAAAAATCCGTGCCAGTTACCCATAAGGACCTTACTGATGACCGACCGAAGCAGCAGCAAGGAAAAAAAAGCACGCTTCTCTCCGGGAGGAATAAAACCATATTCGGTTGGCGCCTTCCCGTTTTGTGTTGAGTGTTCTGCGTAATTAAAAGTTTATAAATAATGGTCCGGATTGACCCCGAGATGAGGTTCCGCGCTTCATGACAGTTGTTGGCCCGCAAAAGTATGACCAGACCATCTGAGGCGAATTAAGTTTTGTTTTGTTAGATATTCCACTTAATTTGGGAACTTGCCATGTCGTTTCGGGAGATTTCTCTACCCTAGGTAGATTAGTTTTTTTTAAACGATCACATTGAAGATAAAGATACTTAAAAATTTCGTTGTTGAGCTTCTGTTTATATAAATTAAGGTTGCCAGATTGCCCTGTTTTATCCGGGTTTGCCCCAATATTTGGCATAAAATTTAGGAAAAGTTCGGTCCGGCCTGCTTGCCCGGATTTTATTGGATATGCCCGGATTTTGCCCAGGGTTATTGCCATTCTTATTCTCAAATCCAACTTAAAAAATTTTTTGAACAAGTTTCAGGTTTTTTGAAAGCCTAAAATACAATTTAAAGTCTGCTGATAAATTTTGATGAATTTTTTTTTCAAGTTTTTTTCTTGGTTCTGATCAAATTTGCCCGGATTTTGGTCGACAATTTTGAAATCAAATACCCGGATTTTGCCAGGTTTTTTGATAAAATACTCCGGATTTGAACGGCCCGGATACGTGCTGAAACAATTTTGGCAACCTTAATATAAATCCTTCAAAAATGCATTCGATTTAAAAAGCTCTATATGAAATATGATCCGAAAAACTTTTGCAACCTTTCACTTTCAACATGTTCAGGTTCACCTTTCGATGATAATTTTGGGTTTAAGTGTCACAGACCAAAAAGTTGCCAAAAAAAAGTTACTCATCTCCATGGTTGTATGTTCGGTAAAAATATTTTTCCGGTTTGTATTTTTGGCGGCATCGTTTCGCCACCTTCGCCACCTTCGCCATATCTTTTCTGGGAAGGTAAAATTTTTCGGACCCAAACAAGCGGCGGCAAGCTGGCGCTTCTTGCTTGAAATGAAAAAAAAAAAATAGCGGAAAATCGGTTCAACAAAATTACTGAAACGTGAATGTGATTCACCTGTCGCCATGCCGCTGCCGTTGAGAGACAAATGGTAAAAAAGTGTAGATTTAAAAATGTAAGCCGATCATCAACGTTAACATCATCACAGTTGTGGGGGTATCATCATCAAAGTCTCCGACCGATCCGTGTGTCGGCTTGAATATAGATAGAAGTGCTACTAAATTTTCGCTAATCTGCCGATTAAGCGATGCGCTAAATTTAACATGCATTTGCGCGAGCCGGCATGCATTAAGAGAGGCTTTGAGTAAGTAACCTTTTAAGTAGTGACAGCTCGAAATTTGTCCATAAACGATTGCTTTTTAAATGTAGTGTCAATTATAATTAACCTTTACTAAAATATTTTCAAGAAATAATCACGCTCCGTTTATTTAAAAAACTTGTTTTTTGTTTTTTTTTTCTACAAAGAACACAATTTTTGATGAAAAAAGATTAAAATTTTTCAGATTCACGTTAAAATTTTCAGAGAAAGATTAAGGATTTCAGATTCAAATTCAAGATTCACATTCAAGATTTCAGACTCAGATTTCAAATTCAAATTCAGACTTCTGATTCAGATTTCAGATTCAGATTTCAGATTTAAGATTCGGATTTCAGATTCAGATTTCATATTCAGATTTCAGATTCAGATTTCAGATTCAGATTTCAGATTCAGATTTCAGATTCAGATTTCAGATTCAGATTTCAGATTCAGATTTCAGATTCAGATTTCAGATTAAGATTTCAGATTCAGATTTCAGAATAAGATTTCAGATTCAGATTTCAGATTCAGATTTCAGATTCAGATTTCAGATTCAGATTTCAGATTCAGATTTCAGATTCAGATTTTAGATTCAGATTTCAGATTCAGATTTCAGATTCAGATTTCAGATTCAGATTCAGATTTCAGATTTAGATTTCAGATTCAGATTTCAGATTCAGATTTCAGATTTAGATTTCAGATTCAGATTTCAGATTCAGATTTCAGATTCAGATTTCAGATTCAGATTTAAGATTCAGATTTCAGATTCAGATTTCAGATTCAGATTTCAGATTCAGATTTCAGATTCAGATTTCAGATTCAGATTTCGAATTCAGATTTCAGATTCAGATTTCAGATTCAGATTTCAGATTCAGATTTCAGATTCAGATTTCAGATTCAGATTTCAGATTCAGATTTCAGATTCAGATTCAGATTTCAGATTCAGATTTCAGATTCAGATTTCAGATTCAGATTTCAGATTCAGATTTCAGATTTCAGATTTCAGATTTCAGATTTCAGATTTCAGATTTCAGATTCAGATTTCAGATTAAGATTTGAGGTTTAAATTTAAGATTCAGGTTTCAGATTCAGATTTCAGATTCAGATTTCAGATTCAGATTTCAGATTCAGATTTCAGATTAAGATTTGAGGTTTAAATTTAAGATTCAGGTTTCAGATTCAGATTTCAGATTCAGATTTCAGATTCAGAATTCAGATTCAGATTTCAGATTCAGATTTCAGATTTCAGATTTCAGATTTCAGATTTCAGAATTCAGATTGAAGATTTCAGATTTCAGATTTCAGATTCAGATTCAGATTTCAGATTTCAGATTCAGATTTCAGATTCAGATTTCAGATTTAGATTTCAGAATCAGATTTCAGATTCAGATTTCAGATTTCAGATTTCAGATTTCAGATTCAGATTCAGATTTCAGATTCAGATTCAGATTTCAGATTTCAGATTCAGATTTAAGATTCAGATTTCAGATTCAGATTTCAGATTCAGATTTCAGATTCAGATTTCAGATTTCAGATTTCAGATTTCAGATTCAGATTTCAGATTTCAGATTCAGATTTCAGATTCAGATTTCAGATTTAGATTTCAGAATCAGATTTCAGATTCAGATTTCAGATTTCAGATTTCAGATTTCAGATTCAGATTCAGATTTCAGATTCAGATTCAGATTTCAGATTTCAGATTCAGATTTAAGATTCAGATTTCAGATTCAGATTTCAGATTCAGATTTCAGATTTCAGATTTCAGATTTCAGATTTCAGATTTAAGATTTCAGATTCAGATTTCAGATTCAGATTTCAGAATCAGATTTCAGATTCAGATTCAGATTCAGATTCAGATTCAGATTTCAGATTTCAGATTCAGATTTCAGATTCAGATTCAGATTTCAGATTCAGATTTCAGATTCAGATTTCAGAATCAGATTTCAGATTCAGATTTCAGATTCAGATTTCAGATTTTAGATTTCAGAATTCAGATTGAAGATTTCAGATTTCAGATTTCAGATTCAGATTCAGATTTCAGATTCAGATTTCAGATTCAGATTTCAGAATCAGATTTCAGATTCAGATTTCAGATTTAGATTTCAGAATCAGATTTCAGATTTCAGATTTCAGATTTCAGATTTCAGATTCAGATTCAGATTTAAGATTCAGATTTCAGATTCAGATTTCAGATTCAGATTTCAGATTCAGATTTCAGATTCAGATTTCAGATTCAGATTTCAGATTTCAGATTTCAGATTTCAGATTCAGATTTCAGATTTCAGATTCAGATTTCAGATTCAGATTTCAGATTCAGATTTCAGATTTCAAATTCAGATTCAGATTCAGATTCAGATTCAGATTCAGATTTCAGATTCAGATTTCAGATTCAGATTTCAGATTCAGATTTCAGATTCAGATTTCAGTTTCAGATTTCAGATTCAGATTTCAGATTCAGATTTCAGATTAAGATTTGAGGTTCAAATTTCAGATTCAGGTTTCAGATTCAGATTTCAGATTCAGATTTCAGATTCAGATTTCAGATTCAGATTTCAGATTCAGATTTCAGATTAAGATTTGGGGTTTCAGATTTCAGAATTCAGATTGAAGATTTCAGATTTCAGATTTCAGATTCAGATTCAGATTTCAGATTTCAGATTCAGATTTCAGATTCAGATTTCAGATTTAGATTTCAGAATCAGATTTCAGATTCAGATTTCAGATTTCAGATTTCAGATTTCAGATTCAGATTCAGATTTCAGATTCAGATTCAGATTTCAGATTTCAGATTCAGATTTAAGATTCAGATTTCAGATTCAGATTTCAGATTCAGATTTCAGATTCAGATTTCAGATTTCAGATTTCAGATTTCAGATTCAGATTTCAGATTTCAGATTCAGATTTCAGATTCAGATTTCAGATTTAGATTTCAGAATCAGATTTCAGATTCAGATTTCAGATTTCAGATTTCAGATTTCAGATTCAGATTCAGATTTCAGATTCAGATTCAGATTTCAGATTTCAGATTCAGATTTAAGATTCAGATTTCAGATTCAGATTTCAGATTCAGATTTCAGATTTCAGATTTCAGATTTCAGATTTCAGATTTAAGATTTCAGATTCAGATTTCAGATTCAGATTTCAGAATCAGATTTCAGATTCAGATTCAGATTCAGATTCAGATTCAGATTTCAGATTTCAGATTCAGATTTCAGATTCAGATTCAGATTTCAGATTCAGATTTCAGATTCAGATTTCAGATTCAGATTTCAGAATCAGATTTCAGATTCAGATTTCAGATTCAGATTTCAGATTTTAGATTTCAGAATTCAGATTGAAGATTTCAGATTTCAGATTTCAGATTCAGATTCAGATTTCAGATTCAGATTTCAGATTTCAGATTTCAGATTTCAGATTCAGATTTCAGATTGCAGATTCAGATTTCAGATTCAGATTTCAGATTCAGATTTCAGATTTCAAATTCAGATTCAGATTCAGATTCAGATTCAGATTCAGATTTCAGATTCAGATTTCAGATTCAGATTTCAGATTCAGATTTCAGATTCAGATTTCAGATTCAGATTTCAGAATCAGATTTCAGATTCAGATTTCAGATTCAGATTTCAGATTTTAGATTTCAGAATTCAGATTGAAGATTTCAGATTTCAGATTTCAGATTCAGATTCAGATTTCAGATTCAGATTTCAGATTCAGATTTCAGAATCAGATTTCAGATTCAGATTTCAGATTTAGATTTCAGAATCAGATTTCAGATTTCAGATTTCAGATTTCAGATTTCAGATTCAGATTCAGATTTAAGATTCAGATTTCAGATTCAGATTTCAGATTCAGATTTCAGATTCAGATTTCAGAATCAGATTTCAGATTCAGATTTCAGATTCAGATTTCAGATTTTAGATTTCAGAATTCAGATTGAAGATTTCAGATTTCAGATTTCAGATTCAGATTCAGATTTCAGATTCAGATTTCAGATTCAGATTTCAGAATCAGATTTCAGATTCAGATTTCAGATTTAGATTTCAGAATCAGATTTCAGATTTCAGATTTCAGATTTCAGATTTCAGATTCAGATTCAGATTTAAGATTCAGATTTCAGATTCAGATTTCAGATTCAGATTTCAGATTCAGATTTCAGATTTCAGATTTCAGATTCAGATTCAGATTCAGATTCAGATTTCAGATTCAGATTTCAGATTTCAGATTTCAGATTTAAGATTTCAGATTCAGATTTCAGATTCAGATTTCAGAATCAGATTTCAGATTCAGATTCAGATTCAGATTCAGATTCAGATTTCAGATTTCAGATTCAGATTTCAGATTCAGATTCAGATTTCAGATTCAGATTTCAGATTCAGATTTCAGAATCAGATTTCAGATTCAGATTTCAGATTCAGATTTCAGATTTTAGATTTCAGAATTCAGATTGAAGATTTCAGATTTCAGATTTCAGATTCAGATTCAGATTTCAGATTCAGATTTCAGATTCAGATTTCAGAATCAGATTTCAGATTCAGATTTCAGATTTAGATTTCAGAATCAGATTTCAGATTCAGATTTCAGATTCAGATTTCAGATTCAGATTTCAGATTCAGATTTCAGTTTCAGATTTCAGATTCAGATTTCAGATTCAGATTTCAGATTAAGATTTGAGGTTCAAATTTCAGATTCAGGTTTCAGATTCAGATTTCAGATTTCAGATTTCAGATTTCAGATTTCAGATTTCAGAATTCAGATTGAAGATTTCAGATTTCAGATTTCAGATTTCAGATTCAGATTCAGATTTCAGATTCAGATTTCAGATTCAGATTTCAGAATCAGATTTCAGATTCAGATTTCAGATTTAGATTTCAGAATCAGATTTCAGATTTCAGATTTCAGATTTCAGATTTCAGATTCAGATTCAGATTTAAGATTCAGATTTCAGATTCAGATTTCAGATTTCAGATTTCAGATTTCAGATTCAGATTCAGATTTAAGATTCAGATTTCAGATTCAGATTTCAGATTTCAGATTTCAGATTTCAGATTCAGATTCAGATTTCAGATTCAGATTCAGATTTCAGATTTCAGATTCAGATTTAAGATTCAGATTTCAGATTCAGATTTCAGATTAAGATTTCAGATTAAGATTTGAGGTTCAAATTTCAGATTCAGGTTTCAGATTCAGATTTCAGTTTCAGATTTCAGATTCAGATTTCAGATTCAGATTTCAGATTTCAGATTTCAGATTTCAGATTCAGATTTCAGATTTCAGATTCAGATTTCAGATTCAGATTTCAGATTCAGATTTCAGAATCAGATTTCAGATTCAGATTTCAGATTCAGATTTCAGATTTCAGATTTCAGATTCAGATTTCAGATTCAGATTTCAGATTCAGATTTCAGATTCAGATTTCGAATTCAGATTTCAGATTCAGATTTCAGATTCAGATTTCAGATTCAGATTTCAGATTCAGATTTCAGATTCAGATTTCAGATTCAGATTTCAGATTCAGATTTCAGATTCAGATTTCAGATTCAGATTTCAGATTCAGATTTCAGATTCAGATTTCAGATTCAGATTTCAGATTCAGATTTCAGATTCAGATTTCAGATTTAGATTTCAGAATCAGATTTCAGATTTCAGATTTCAGATTTCAGATTTCAGATTCAGATTCAGATTTAAGATTCAGATTTCAGATTCAGATTTCAGATTCAGGTTTCAGATTCAGATTTCAGATTCAGATTTCAGATTCAGATTTCAGATTTCAGATTTCAGATTTCAGATTCAGATTTCAGATTTCAGATTCAGATTTCAGATTCAGATTTCAGATTTAGATTTCAGAATCAGATTTCAGATTCAGATTTCAGATTTCAGATTTCAGATTTCAGATTCAGATTCAGATTTCAGATTCAGATTCAGATTTCAGATTTCAGATTCAGATTTAAGATTCAGATTTCAGATTCAGATTTCAGATTCAGATTTCAGATTTCAGATTTCAGATTTCAGATTTCAGATTTAAGATTTCAGATTCAGATTTCAGATTCAGATTTCAGAATCAGATTTCAGATTCAGATTCAGATTCAGATTCAGATTCAGATTTCAGATTTCAGATTCAGATTTCAGATTCAGATTCAGATTTCAGATTCAGATTTCAGATTCAGATTTCAGAATCAGATTTCAGATTCAGATTTCAGATTCAGATTTCAGATTTTAGATTTCAGATTCAGATTTCAGATTTCAGATTCAGATTTCAGATTCATATTTCAGATTCAGATTTCAGATTCAGATTTCAGATTTCAGATTAAGATTTGAGGTTCAAATTCCAGATTCAGGTTTCAGATTCAGATTTCAGATTCAGATTGCAGATTCAGATTTAAGATTCAGATTTCAGATTCAGATTTCAGATTCAGATTTCAGATTCAGATTTCAGATTTCAGATTTCAGATTCAGATTTCAGATTTCAGATTCAGATTTCAGATTCAGATTTCAGATTCAGATTTCAGAATCAGATTTCAGATTCAGATTTCAGATTCAGATTTCAGATTTCAAATTCAGATTCAGATTCAGATTCAGATTCAGATTCAGATTTCAGATTCAGATTTCAGATTCAGATTTCAGATTCAGATTTCAGATTCAGATTTCAGTTTCAGATTTCAGATTCAGATTTCAGATTCAGATTTCAGATTAAGATTTGAGGTTCAAATTTCAGATTCAGGTTTCAGATTCAGATTTCAGATTCAGATTTCAGATTCAGATTTCAGATTCAGATTTCAGATTCAGATTTCAGATTAAGATTTGGGGTTTAAATTTAAGATTTCAGATTTCAGATTTCAGATTCAGATTCAGATTTCAGATTCAGATTTCAGATTCAGATTTCAGATTCAGATTTCAGATTCAGATTTCAGATTCAGATTTCAGATTCAGATTTCAGATTCAGATTTCAGATTCAGATTTCAGATTCAGATTTCAGATTCAGATTTCAGATTCAGATTTCAGATTCAGATTTCAGATTCAGATTTCAGATTCAGATTTCAGATTCAGATTTCAGATTAAGATTTGAGGTTCAAATTTCAGATTCAGGTTTCAGATTCAGATTTCAGATTCAGATTGCAGATTCAGATTTAAGATTCAGATTTCAGATTCAGATTTCAGATTCAGATTCAGATTTCAGATTCAGATTTCAGATTCAGATTTCAGATTCAGATTTCAGATTCAGATTCAGATTCAGATTTCAGATTCAGATTCAGATTTCAGTTTCAGATTTCAGATTCAGATTTCAGATTCAGATTTCAGATTTCAGATTTCAGATTTCAGATTCAGATTTCAGATTTCAGATTCAGATTTCAGATTCAGATTTCAGAATCAGATTTCAGATTCAGATTTCAGATTCAGATTTCAGATTTCAGATTTCAGATTCAGATTTCAGATTCAGATTTCAGATTCAGATTTCAGATTCAGATTTCGAATTCAGATTTCAGATTCAGATTTCAGATTCAGATTTCAGATTCAGATTTCAGATTCAGATTTCAGATTCAGATTTCAGATTCAGATTTCAGATTCAGATTTCAGATTCAGATTTCAGATTCAGATTTCAGATTCAGATTTCAGATTCAGATTTCAGATTCAGATTTCAGATTCAGATTTCAGATTCAGATTTCAGATTCAGATTTCAGATTTAGATTTCAGAATCAGATTTCAGATTTCAGATTTCAGATTTCAGATTTCAGATTCAGATTCAGATTTAAGATTCAGATTTCAGATTCAGATTTCAGATTCAGATTTCAGATTCAGATTTCAGATTCAGATTTCAGATTCAGATTTCAGATTTCAGATTTCAGATTTCAGATTCAGATTTCAGATTTCAGATTCAGATTTCAGATTCAGATTTCAGATTTAGATTTCAGAATCAGATTTCAGATTCAGATTTCAGATTTCAGATTTCAGATTTCAGATTCAGATTCAGATTCAGATTCAGATTTCAGATTCAGATTCAGATTTCAGATTTCAGATTCAGATTTAAGATTCAGATTTCAGATTCAGATTTCAGATTCAGATTTCAGATTTCAGATTTCAGATTTCAGATTTCAGATTTAAGATTTCAGATTCAGATTTCAGATTCAGATTTCAGAATCAGATTTCAGATTCAGATTCAGATTCAGATTCAGATTCAGATTTCAGATTTCAGATTCAGATTTCAGATTCAGATTCAGATTTCAGATTCAGATTTCAGATTCAGATTTCAGAATCAGATTTCAGATTCAGATTTCAGATTCAGATTTCAGATTTTAGATTTCAGATTCAGATTTCAGATTCAGATTTCAGATTCATATTTCAGATTCAGATTTCAGATTCAGATTTCAGATTTCAGATTAAGATTTGAGGTTCAAATTCCAGATTCAGGTTTCAGATTCAGATTTCAGATTCAGATTGCAGATTCAGATTTAAGATTCAGATTTCAGATTCAGATTTCAGATTCAGATTTCAGATTCAGATTTCAGATTTCAGATTTCAGATTCAGATTTCAGATTTCAGATTCAGATTTCAGATTCAGATTTCAGATTCAGATTTCAGAATCAGATTTCAGATTCAGATTTCAGATTCAGATTTCAGATTTCAAATTCAGATTCAGATTCAGATTCAGATTCAGATTCAGATTTCAGATTCAGATTTCAGATTCAGATTTCAGATTCAGATTTCAGATTCAGATTTCAGATTCAGATTTCAGATTCAGATTTCAGATTCAGATTTCAGATTCAGATTTCAGATTAAGATTTGAGGTTCAAATTTCAGATTCAGGTTTCAGATTCAGATTTCAGATTCAGATTTCAGATTCAGATTTCAGATTCAGATTTCAGATTAAGATTTGGGGTTTAAATTTAAGATTTCAGATTTCAGATTCAGATTCAGATTTCAGATTCAGATTTCAGATTCAGATTTCAGATTCAGATTTCAGATTCAGATTTCAGATTCAGATTTCAGATTCAGATTTCAGATTCAGATTTCAGATTCAGATTTCAGATTAAGATTTGAGGTTCAAATTTCAGATTCAGGTTTCAGATTCAGATTTCAGATTCAGATTGCAGATTCAGATTTAAGATTCAGATTTCAGATTCAGATTTCAGATTCAGATTCAGATTTCAGATTCAGATTTCAGATTCAGATTTCAGATTCAGATTTCAGATTCAGATT
>NC_073692.1:189515058-189585842 GCF_029784155.1 Uranotaenia lowii | reverse complement strand
AAACTCTACATTGAAAGAATCCTAATATTCAAAACAACTAGTAAGGAAAACAAACGGCGTTTTAAAAATGAAGAAAAGCGAGTTTATTTACAAAAAACTAAAATTTTCCTGGGGTAAGTGTGGACGGCTTTATACAGATTTGATGTTTACACATTTGTTCAATTTTCTCTCCTCCATCCAATACAATGCAGCTATATTTAGCATTCGATAACGTATTCAACCAAGAAAACACAAGTTTGTTAAAAATTTCCTGATAAATCAAAGGGAAAATCCATCGTCCCCACTTACCACATAAAGCGGGTGTTAGCAGCGTCAAGCCGAGCCCCTCGGTTTGATCGAGAGTGATCGTGGGAACGTCGACGATCAACTACGAGTGACAGAAGAGGATAGACGTCAAATTGTAAACGGTGGGAGTTTTTTATGGAAACGTGTGATTGGTAGTGGAAGTTTTAAAGCGTGCGAATAACAATTCGAAGATTTATTAAGTTTGCATTAAATATTACGGAAAAAGTAATCTTTTGAGACATTAGTATCAGGTTCTTCATAAACCGGTAAGGTCGATGACTAAATTTAGAAGGCTAATTGCTAATTACACAAAAGCTGACTCAAACTGGGATGACTATCGTAAGTCCCTAACTGAGTACAACAAACACATTAGAAAAGCTAAAAGGAGTAGTTGGAGGCACATGTGTGAAACCGTTCAATCTACGCCAGAAGCTGCCAGGCTCCAGAAAGTTCTATCTAAAGAACACTCAAATGGACTAGGTCAATTGAAGAAAAACAACGGGGAGTTCACTACAGACCCGAAAGAAACCCTTCAATTACTACTGAGTACGCATTTCCCAGAATCCATCGGTTTAGAGATTAAGGACACTCCGGCTGAACAACCCAATCGGAATGTCAGGCGTGATGAAGCTCTCCGCAAATCGCGCGCAATCTTTACACCGTCAATGGTTAACTGGGCAATCAGTACATTTGAGCCATTCAAAGCTGCTGGTGAAGATGGGATTATACCTATCCAAATACAGCAGCAAAACAAATGGTAACACCTGCCTTGGTTGAGATGTTCGTAGCCAGTATGACACTTTGTCATATTCCCACACAGTGGAGAAAGGTGCGCGTTATCTTCATCCCAAAACCAGGGAAAAAAGATAAAACCCAACCAAAGGCATTCAGACCTATCAGTCTAACATCCATTATCTTGAAAATAATGGAGAAGATACTTGACGAGCACATTAAATCGCAGTATCTTAGCTCAAGTAAGCTGAACAATTTTCAGTTTTAACACAAAAACTAGAAAAGACCATAGAGGCAAAAGAAATAGCACTCGCTTCTTTTCTAGACATTGAAGGGGCATTCGACAACGCATCTCACAGTTCAATCGAAATAGCTATGAAAAGACGAGGATGCCACTCGGCAATTGTTAACTGGACTAGTAGCATGCTTATAAATAGAACCATCTATGCAAGTTTGGGAGGACTTACAATCAAAGCCACTCCAACAAAGGGATGTCCCCAAGGTGGGGTTCTATCACCGTTGTTGTGGTCATTGATCGTGGACGACCTCCTAAACAAACTTGTATCTATGGGTTTCGAAGTTATTGACTTTGCAGACGACGTAGTAATAATAGTTCGGGGAAAATATGAGAATGTGTTGTCAAACAGAATGCAATCTGCACTTAACTACGCACTATTCTGGTGCAGGGAAGAGGGACTGAACATTAACCCTTCCAAAACTATTGTGATAGCATTCACTACGAGACGAAAAACTGCACTAAACCCACTAACATTAGACGGGGAAGTGCTAAACTTCGAATCACAGGTGAAATATTTAGGCATCAAAGCTATCATAGAATCCGCAGATAGAGCATGTAATAGCCAAGGCTACAATAGCTCTATGGGTTTGCCTCAAAGGAGTAGGGAAAAAATGGGGACTAAGGCCGAAAATTATCCATTGGATATTTACAGCTATAATAAGACCCAAAATCTCGTATGCTTCTTTAGTGTGGTGGACCAAAATTGTGCAAGCTACGGCCCGGAAGAAACTAGCGAAGCTTCAAAGAATAGCAACCCTAGCTATAACTGGCGCTATGCGAAGCACATCAAACGAGGCTCTGAATGCACTACTAAATATCCTGCCACTACATCAATTTATTGAGTTAGAGGCAGAACGTAGTGCCTTGAGACTCTCCAAAAACAAAACTCTCTATGAGGGGGATCTTACAGGACACCTAAAAATCCTGAAGATATTTAAAATAAACTCACTTATTGTAAAGAACGATGACTGGATGGAACCCGTTTTCAATCTAGACATACCATACAATGTAACTATCAACGATAGGGACGTGTGGGAGTCAGGTGGACCTGCGGTTCCTTCCAGATCGATAAAATTCTTTACTGATGGATCAAAAATGGATAATAGAACTGGGGCAGGGGTGTTCGGACCTAGACTCAGGATCTCAATTCCGATGGGAAACTGGCCAACAGTATTCCAAGCAGAAGTTCAAGCAATTCTAGAATGCACTTTAGCCTGTTTGAAAAGAGGATACAGATACACAAATATCTATATATTCTCTGACAGCCAGGCCGCTCTCCGGGCACTAAGTACGTTTACATGTTACTCCAAGCTAGTATGGGAGTGTATTGTTGCACTAAGAAACCTGGCCATACGGAACAGAGTATTTTTATTCTGGGTTCCAGGCCACTGCGGTATCCTAGGGAACGAAGAAGCAGACCAGCTAGCTAGGGAAGGATCTCAGGGCCTGTTAATTGGACCTGAACCTTTCTGTGGAGTATCGAGGAGTGCCTTGAATATGGAACTCAAGAACTGGGAAAGCACCACTATTGTCTCCAATTGGAGAACAGCAGAGGGAGCAGCTCAGGCAAAAAGATTCATTGAACCAAGCGCACGACTCTCCAAAAACATGTTGAACCTAAGTAAGCATGAGTTAAGTACTTACACAGGTCTCTTGACCGGACATTGTCCAACAAAACAACATCTCAAACGGATAAACATTGGGGCTTATTCTGCGAGGCGAGTGACGTGAAGTGACTTCGTTTTTTAGAGTCACCGTATTCTAGCAGGCAAATGCCGTGACTTGAATGAACTTTAGGTGACTTGAATGAACTTTTTTTACTGTCACCGTATTCTCAGAGGCGAATGGCGTGACTCGAGTCGGTGGCAAGTGACTTTTGAAGTCGTTACCTATTCGGCAGGTGACTTGGAAGGAAAAAAAATTAAACAAAAATAAAATCAATAGTTTTCTAGTCCAAGGGAAAATTGAAGACGTTTAAAAAGCCTATAAAATTTTAGAAAGTTTTGAACATCAAATTGGGAATATTTTTAAAACTCGAGTGGACTTAATTTGAACAGTTTTTAAGGAGTCGTTTATCGAAAAAGAGGTTTTGGACCATCTACTTCATTTGATTAAGCTGATTTCTAGTTTTCAAATCTTATTCTAATTTCTAAAAGTCAATCCAATTGATAAAGACATACATAAAAAAATGTATTAATAAAATGGGAATGGAAATCAGACCATATTTCATAAATTAAACTTCTATGCATCAACTTTCGAACTGAATTTGAAAAAAAAATTTGTATTGATTTCCTGATTAAATAATAAAATAAATTTTATTGTTTTCTCATAAAAGCAATTTTTCATAAACTGGGTCCTATTTTCGGAACATAACGGAAGGCATGCATGGCACTTCCTGGATCAGCTGTATAAGCACGTTGCTCGATAAATTTTAATCAAACTTTCCGTCTTGCTGGGCGGGGGAACGCGAATAATCTGATCCGCCACTACTGCCATCGTTACGGTTAGAAGAACGCAGATCATTCTGGAACAAATTTCAATATTTGTTAGCGAAAAAGTTAAATTGAATTCGAAAATACATACCTTTTTACGTATGTGCACTTTCTGTTGTTCTGATTGCCACTAAATTCACCGGTCTATTTTCTTTACTCGTTCAATAACTTCGTCAGTCGGTTGAATCGCATCGTCCTGTTTTGTTGACCAAGGGACACAAATGGGCTGGTAGACCTCCACCGCATCATAATTTAAAGCAGTACGACTAAGGTAGATAGTTCTGAAATAGTTGGAGATTGTTATGTAAAATAAAAATCTAATTGAATAAAAATACCTTTTCAGCTGCCACGAATTTTCAATTTTGTTGTAACACGTTTTTTGACAGATCGTGTAATTCATCCAGCCACACCGCGAATGAACACAAAGGAAAGAGTCAATAAAGATATAAAGGAAGGTGATGCATAAAATTATGTATAATCTTAGAAATAAATTAAAACCAAAAAAACAATACTTTTTTGTTGTCAAACAGTACTAATTCTATAGTTTGAGTTGAACGCAAACATAAGTAATGGCTTTCCACATTTAATGTTCTGCATTTGGGTTAAAAATATGTAACCATATGTACAAAGTTGTGCATGAAATCAATACCATTTGCACCACCTGAATAAGTGCATATGTTGGACAAAATTCATTTTTGGATGAACCTTAAAGAAATGTCAAGGGTCTTGGATAACTTGATGTCTAAGGTATAGTGATCCGTTTTTTGCATTTGTATTAGTAAGCTGTCAATAAAATAGTTACGAAAGGAGCTTAGATCAGCTCGCAAAAAGAAGAAAGAGAAGAAAGTAGCTCAGAATTTTTATATCCGCAAACAATTTCAATATCACGCCGATATTCTACACATGTTTACATTTTTGTGTTACATAAAAATTGTTTTTTTAACCATTTATTGCTTTTTCTATGGTCTGAATTATTTTAAAATTCATAAATTAATAGAAAAACGCAGAAACGCTAAATCCACCAATATGACTGGAACAAATTTAAAATCCTTCTTTTGTCACTCGGAGTTGGAACATCGCGAGGGACAATAAAAAATAATGCGAAAAACAAATAAATTGAAACAAATTGCATGATAGCTTGTATGCAACAAAATTACATACTATAATTGCACAAAACCTATAAATCAAGTAATTTTTTATCGAATAATTCAATAAAATCAAGTATACAAAAGGTGAAAAAACTGCCATCTTCCAAAATTTGTATTTTGGACTTGAAATCTTTCGGATATTTGAACATCCATGAAGCAATCCATTCAATAAAACCGGGAAAGCACTCGCCATTTTTCCGCGAGAAAATACGGAATAATTTGAGTGCTTTATCAAAACGTCGCTTTACCATCACCTTTGTTTGGGTGCCAGGCAGACTCTCTGGCAAAGGTGGGGGCGATGGAAGGCGACACGTATCCACGTGAAATCGTCTTCAACGAATTTTACTATTTGGTTCGAAGAAACTCTCTTGTCAACTGGCAGCGCAAATGGACGAGGATGAGTTGGGTCGGTGGCTCCACTCGATTATCCCAAAGGTAAGCCTTAAACCCTGGTTTAATAGATTGGACCTGAGTCGGGATTTTATTCGTATATTTTCCCGTCTCATGTCCAATCATTATTCCTTAGACGCGGTACTCTATCGTTTTGACATTGCTGGCAGCAATTTGTGTGGTTGCGGCAAAGGTTACCATGACATTGAGCATATTGTTTGGTCGTGTGAGGTCCACCTTGTCGCCAGAACGAATTTAATAGTCTCCCTTCGGGCCCGAGGAAAACCACCTAACGTTCCAGTAAGAGATGTACTAGCTGTGCTAGATTCGGACTACATGTTTGAAATCTACTCTTTTCTAAAAGCTATCGATCTTCGTCTATAATTCTATTTTATTTTAATTTTTCCCTTTCTATCTTCTTTTTTCTTCTAAAAGAAAGTGCTTCCTCCCAAACCCTTGTCCATGCTATGTGTTATCGGCTCACAGGGGAGAAAGAAATCTGCTTTATTAGGATTATGGTGTAGTTTTAAAGATTTGTTTGGTATAATAAGGCAGAGCTAAAAGTATAGTTATGATTGTTATTAAAGTTTATAAAATGTCACTTAATGAAAATATATCGCTTTTAATATTAAACACTTTTCATACACTATCCTTTTTTCAAGTTTTTCAAACTGAAATTAGATTATGTTAATCCGTCAAAAACGACACACGAGTACGAATCTACGTCTTTTTGGGAGGCAAAAAAAATTGATGGCAAAAATATCAAACAATGAACATGAACAACCCCTTTTTCTATCATCTGATTTTAAATTTTAAATCTGTCCTGTAAAACTACCATGTAAGAATTTTAATCTCGATCCGACACATTGTACCGCAATCATTGCAAAAAAAAAGGATCACCCCTTTTCTATCGTCAAATACAAATAAGATATATAAAATTTTTAAGACAAACGTAAATATACAATAAAATTTAGGATTTGAAGTTTCAATCCGAATTTGAAATTCTCAAGCTTTTTAAATTTTCGATTCTAAATGGAGAAACCGAATAAAGAAAAAAAAAATTCAACTTGATTTCGAATCTCATTTAAAAAAATAAAAAAAAACACTTTTCAGTATGCATTATATCTAAATCAGAAATTTTGTCACGTTCAAAAATAAGAATCACACTCTTATTGAAGTCCTAAATTAAATTTGGTTTCATAAAAATTTAATGCATTATTTTTAAATTCTTCATGAATGTGACGTCATCCAAGAAATTAAATATCACACTACCTGCTTTGAATGTTCCTTACATGTTTGACAGTTCGCATGGTGAACCCAATGAAGCTGGTTCATTGTCTCTGGAACGTCAAAATGAACATCAAGCCACCGAGGCAATGAACTAGTCACCGTGAGTGAGTCGCCTCTCGGAATACCCCGACTAGAGTCATGTGACTACGACTAATGTGACTCCGAGTCACTTCATTCGCGTCGCAGAATAAGGCCCATTATTCAAAACGATGAGCCTTATTCTGCGAGGCGAATGAAGTGACTCGGAGTCACATTAGTCGTAGTCACGTGACTACTGTCGGGGTATTCCGAGAGGCGACTCACTTTAGGTGACTAGTTCATTGCTCCGGAGGCGAATGTTCATTTTGACGTACCAGAAGCAATGAACCAGGTTCATCGGGTTCACCATGCGAACTGTCAAATATGTAAGGAACGTTAAAAGAAGGTAGTGTGATATTCAATTTCTTGAATTACGTCACATTTACATATTTTTATTCAACCAAACCTTCTTGAGAGTTCTTGTAAGCTTTTGTTACAGTTCAAGTTGAAAATTGCGATGTGCATTTTTTAACGCGATAAAATTTCAGATTTAGATTCAAAATTAATTATACATCAAAATTCTTATTTCTTAAATCAGTATAAATTTTCTGAATTACTCGAATGAAATACTCTAGTAGGAATCCTTTCCTTTGGATTTTTTATCCGGATTTTTAATTTAGATTTTTAAAATTAAATAGCTTCCGAAATTTTAAATTCCCACATAAAATTCAGAATAAAAATTCAAATCAAAAATTTTATTTTGTTTTTAAGGTTCAATTTAAAAATTTTGCCATTAAAGTTTATTTAAATTCGAAATGAAGAGCCTTTTAAAAAACATATTTCAGATTTAAAGTTAAAATTTAAAACCAGGATTCAGATATGCTGATTTATTCAGATATGCATAGACTGATAATTCAGATTTACTCATTTCAGATTATACTTGAGGCACTCGAAGCTAGAGGGTATCATAATTCATTAAAGCTTTTTTATAGAAAACTCGTTTCAAAGTTTTTGTTTTGCCCGTTGGCTTAGAAGACTTGAATGCTATCCTCTAAGCCACGGTCAGTTTCTATTCAAAGAATATGCCTTTTTTAACTCATTTTCTATCCTAGAATTTGGATTAGAACAACAAATTTGTATACTGAAATTTAAATGTTTGATCCAAAGCTTGTTTAAATTTATTTATTTTAATAAGTTAAACTAATCACATCGTGAAAAAGTTCTATAAGCATCTGCTTTATTAAGTTCGAAAGACAATTGTGCTTGATCATTCAGTAATGGATGCGAAACAAATATGGTGCGATATATATATATATATATATATATATATATATATATATATATATATATATATATATATATATATATATATATATATATATATATATATATATATATATATATATATATATAACTCATGAACATAATTTTGATTAAGTTTTATACTTCAGTATCCATTTAAATTGTTTTTAAATTCAAATAATAACAATAATTTCGCATTTGTAATTCCATTTTTTTTAGTTTGACAAGTTTTTAGTCGATTAGATATAGACATTGACAGAAAATCAATAAAACTACGATCGGCACATTTCGCATCTTTGTTTACTTTAATCTCTTAAAATAAAATTCAACTTTTAAAAAATGAAGTAATCTCAAATCACCTCTATTTAAACTTAAAATGGCGTCGAATATTCTATTCCCGAAAAGCGAATAACTTATCTACATGAGGAAAATTAATCTGAACTTTTGATTCTGAATACAAAAGAATATGAACTTTGAAACCTGAATCTGAAATATATGTGAAATTAAATCTGAAACACTGGTTTGAAATGAAATTTGCAATCTATTAATCTGAATTATGAATCTATAAAAGAATGTTTATTTGACATTTTAATTTTTTATTTGAGATATGTTTTTTGAAAAAGGTCCTTAATTTTGAATTATCATGGATTTTAACGAAAACATAATTTATCTGACAATCATTAATATAGAATGAAATTTTAGATATCAGTTTTCAATCTTAATTTGATCTTAGAATTTGGAATTCTCTATCTATTTAACGTTTTTATTCTATATTTTTAATCTATATCTGAAATTTTATCACCTACAAAAATGCAAACCCCACGAACTAGAACGAAAGATAATTTGAATTCCTTTTAAGGATTTACAGCATATTTGATAAAGATTGGTTTGATTTAGTACTTTGGTTACATAAAAATTAAATGCGTTATTTTCAAAATCTTCATGAATGTGACGTCATCTAAGAAATTGAATATCACACTACCTTCTTTGAGTGTTCCTTACATGTTTGACAGTTCGCATGGTGAACCCGATGAAACTGGTTCATTCTTCTGGAACATCAAAATGAACATCAAGCCCCCGAGGCAATGAACTAGTCACCTAAAGTGAGTCGCCTCTCGGAATACCCCGACTAGAGTCACGTGACTACGACTAATGTGACTCCGAGTCACTTCATTCGCCTCGCAGAATAAGGCCCAGCATATATTAACGCGGGGTAATTACCACAATAGATCAACTACTGGTCGCAGTGGGCTCTCCCCTACAAGAAAAAAAAAATTACACAATGCTTGATAATCAGCTTCTCCAAAAACTGTAATAGTTCAAAATTTGAGGTTACATCACGTTACATTGCTCACCTTAATAGACATTGCTGACTGGTAAGAAGACCACATGGTGATAATTTGAAGAAGTTTGTCCTTACTGTCACTTACTGTTGGTTTCAATAGTTAACAAACTTGAATACGTTTATCCTGAAAAGAAACTTGTGTTCATGCAAAAGTATATTCCGATTTACGATACATGCCCAGGTTGTCATGAGTGATTGAATCGTTGGAAAAGGGTGATTTCACGACGAGCAATACATTGAATGGAATCGTCAAAAATTTATTTCAACTGTTGCCAATCGAAAGTTATACCTCGAATGAAAGGATACACATGTCGTCGATTGATCGTATTCAGGAGCACAACCGTTGAAAAAGTGTACCCATCAAGCTGTAATACTTTTTCAGGATTCCATTCAGCGGAATCGCTTAGTTCCCAGTGAAAGCTTCAAATATTCGGGAAGAATTAAAGCACCGAAGGAAGGAAAAAAAAAAACAGCGAATGAAGTAATCCAACACAATTGGAACGCATTTCAATCGAATTATGGCTAATGAATCGACGACAGTGAAACATTTGTTGTTGAAATGGAAGCAGAAAAGGTACTAGCTCGGCTGATTAATGGTTAGGTTGATGAAAGTAAGCTGTAAAAATGTTTTTTGGTGAGCCTCCTCCCGACTGAAGTCGGATGAATCAATCAATGTAGAAATGGTTTCTGTGGTAGATCGGACGATATGAATGAGAAGGAAAGTAGCGAAGAAAGAGCTGTAGGTCGTAATCCAGATGCACCGCGATTTCCGCCGCGAAAATTGAAATCTACCGAAACGTATCGCGAACGACTTTCGGATTCGGAAGAAGTTAAACGTTACGTGAAGCATATTTAAATGAAAAAGAGTAATCGAGTTCCACCACGCCTCCAACGATCTGACTCAGATGAAGATTGGGTGTTACCATCGGATTCCGATTCTAGTGTTCCTACTCCTCGTCGTCGCGAACGTAGGTCACGTCACGATATGCCTCCTCCGCGTAGGGGCCGACCAGTCTCGGATTGGAACTTATGGTATGACGGAAAAGATAATGGCCAAGGCCTAATGCGATTCATTCGGGAAATCGAATTTACCGCGAATTCGGAAAATATGTCCCAGCAAGAACTGTTCCGTTCGGCAATCAATCTCTTTCGTGGACCGGCAAAAACCTGGTTCATGTCCGGTATCGAGAACGAGGAATTCGCGTCGTGGAAACAATTAGTTCGCGAAATGAAAAATGAGTTTTTGTCACCGGATCACGATCATGTAAGCGAAATGCGCGCGATCGCGAGGAAACAGGGTCCGAAGGAGAAATTCCAAAATTACCTAATAGAAATGCAAAAAATCTTTAATGGCTTTACGAAATCGGTATCGGAAAAACGCAAATTTCAGATCATTTTTAGGAATATGCGTTCTGACTATCGCGGCTACGCAATAGCTTCGAAGATTGATAATTTGGCCGATCTTAAAACGTTTGGTAGACAGTTGGATGCCACGTTCTGGTACAAATTCCAAGCTGTCGACGAAAGTCCGCGTGTACGTAGTCAAGTGAACGAAATTCGAACCGGCGCGAAACCGAAAACTCGAGATAATCTAGAAACAACGAACCAAAAGTCACGATACTTCTATGGGAGTTCTAAATCAGAACCCTGGAAGGAAATTCAGAAACCGAAGCAGCAATATCGTGGCTCCGAGAAGTCTTCCTTAGATCACCCTCGTAGGAAAAATTCCACTCCTGATGGTCTTGAAGTTTTATTATCAAACTATCTGCCGTTGCCGGAAGGAAGGTGCTACAATTGTAGGCTTCCAGGTCACCATTACAAGGATTGTAAGAAGCCCCCTCACATATTCTGTCGAAATTGCGGTTTCATGAATTTCGAAACAAATAACTGTCCTTACTGTGAAAAAAACTTACAACCAACTGCTTGAAAGGGCAAGTAGTTTCCCCAATTTTACAAAATCCCTTACAAAAAACCGACACTACCGTAGATTTGGTCCAATCTGGGTACCAAATCGTAAACCCCACCGACTACGTTTATTCTGATGGTCCAGAAGTGAATGAACTGATCCTTAATTTGGAAAATGACAGTCGTCCGTTTGCCAAAGTGACGATATTCGGTTTACCATTGATCGGTCTCCTCGATAGTGGGGCCAATAAAAGCATATTAGGCCAAGGCGCCGAACATTTCATCCAAATCTGTCGTTTAAAAGTCCTCCCAGTCGATCTAGAAGTTGTAACGGCCAACGGTCAAAATTTAAAAGTTTTAGGTTACGTGAGCACTCCTGTGACTTTCAACGATTCAACAAAATTGATAGATTTGTTGGTTATTCCTTCCTTGAAACAAAAATTGATCTTAGGAGCCGATTTTTGGGTCACGTTTGGAATCGTACCATCACTTCTACCAATCTCTGTTGATGAAGTTGAGTGCTCACAGGATGTGTTTCAACTCTCATCCGAACAACAAAATGAGCTGGAAGAAGTGAAGGGACTTTTCAAAATAGCCGTTGATGACAAATTAGATGCCACCCCATTGATAACCCACCGGATTGAACTAACTGAAGAAGCCAAAAGTAAGCCACCGGTACGCATAAATCCCTTTCCAGTATCTCCGAAACGACAGGTCCAAATCAATGACGAGTTGGACAGGATGCTGGAATGTGGGATCATAGAAAGATCGTACAGCGATTGGTCGTTAAGATTGGTGCCCGTCGACAAACCAGACGGCACTGTAAGACTGTGCATCGATGCCCGAAAGCTCAATGAACTAACTGTCAGGGACTCATATCCACTACCCCACGCCGACAGGATTCTCAGCAGACTCGGCCCGTCTAGATTCATTTCCACAATCGACTTATCGAAGGCTTTTCTCCAGGTCCCTCTACACCCCCGATCGAAGAAGTTTACTGCCTTCGCAGTGCTAGGTCGTGGATTCTTCCAATTCCGAAGAATGCCCTACGGACTTGTCAACAGTCCGGCAACACTGGCTCGGTTGATGGATCGCATACTGGGTGGGGGCGAGCTAGAACCGTTTGTGTTCGTTTACCTTGATGACATCATTGTGGTAAGCGACACATTCGGTGAACATCTAGCCCGCCTTCGCGAAGTTGCATCCAGGTTGAACATGGCTAATCTTTCAATAAATATTTCAAAATCCAAGTTTTGTGTGTCTGAGGTAGGCTATTTGGGGTACATTTTAAGTCCACAGGGATTGCGACCCAACCCGGAAAGGGTCGACTCAATAGTCAACTACGAGAGGCCTAAATCACTCCGTGCCGTGAGAAGGTTCTTAGGGATGTGCAACTACTACCGAAGATTCATTGAGAACTTCAGTGCAGTTGTACAGCCCCTAACGGACCTTCTCAAAGGCAAGCCCACATCGGTTAAGTGGAACGACCTAGCTGAAGTAGCGTTTGTTAAAATAAAGGAGCTGTTGATCAGCACACCTATTTTAGCAAACCCTGACTTCAGCAGGCCTTTTTGTATACATTGCGACGCAAGCGACCTGGCCATAGCGGGGGTGCTTACCCAGTTTTATGACACCATTGAAAAACCCGTCGCTTACTTCTCTCAGAAGTTGGGAACTACCCAACAAAGGTATTGCGCGACCGAGAAAGAAGCACTTGCCGTTCTCAAATCCGTTGAGAAATTTCGATGCTACGTGGAAGGGTCGAAATTTACTGTGTACACTGATGCATCCGCTCTCACGTATATCCTACGAAGTAGCTGGCGAACATCTTCCAGATTGTGCAGGTGGAGTATCGAATTACAAAGATACGACTTTGAGATCAAACACCGACGTGGTTCCGACAATATCGTGCCGGACGCGTTGTCTCGAGCAGTTGAAGAACTGCACGTCTCTCCTGGTCAGCCAAATTGGTACCTGTCTGTCGTAGCCAATATCATTAAAAATTCAAAATAAATTTTCGGAAGCGGATACGCGTACTCTGTCACCAAAACTCGTTGATAGACTGAAAACCAGTTTCTTTCTTGAGCAAATGGTGTTCGTATTTTATTTTCTCAACACACCACTACCATTAATCTAAACTCAAAAGAAAACTGCAATTTGTTCCAGTTTTTTTTTTCGAGCAGTTCGATTAGGATGTACTAGAATTGTCTATTTGCCTTCTACGAATACCTTGATCAAAACAAAATCACAATTTCTTTAATCGGCGAAGAGAACACTTTTTTTTTTGGTTGAATTCAAGGCAGGTAATTTGCATTAATTTGGATTTCTCTGTACATTTTTCTATTCCAGGATTCATCTACCACATCATCGTAGCCAATATCATTAAAAATTCAAAATAAATTTTCGGAAGCGGATACGCGTACTCTGTCACCAAAACTCGTTGATAGACTGAAAACCAGTTTCTTTCTTGAGCAAATGGTGTTCGTATTTTATTTTCTCAACACACCACTACCATTAATCTAAACTCAAAAGAAAACTGCAATTTGTTCCAGTTTTTTTTTTCGAGCAGTTCGATTAGGATGTACTAGAATTGTCTATTTGCCTTCTACGAATACCTTGATCAAAACAAAATCACAATTTCTTTAATCGGCGAAGAGAACACTTTTTTTTTTGGTTGAATTCAAGGCAGGTAATTTGCATTAATTTGGATTTCTCTGTACATTTTTCTATTCCAGGATTCATCTACCACATTCGCCGATCACTCTACTCTCTCGAAGGGTAAAAAAATTATTTCAAGATACTCCTGGAGTTACAGATTTGAGCATAACGGTACTGTCAAGTTTGGAATTTGAGATGATTATTTCAATATTTATAATCAAAATATTACCTAGACTTGAAGATAATGTTTCCTGCTGTAAATCATGATAAGCGTCTTAGGTTGTAGCACCATCCAAACAAGATACATCGGATTCATCAAACACAGTTTCCAGTGCATTTTAAGCTTCGAAATTACGGAATGTACATTTCTTGTTCGCGCAACCATTTAACAATACCGTTCCTTTTCTGAATCAGCTGAGTAAATTCCCAAAAATCAGATGAGCATCAAATTGTTAAGCAGAGTTGGTCGAAGAAAACAATCCTGTGCATGGTTGGTAGTGAATCTTCTTTTTCCAATCATAATCTCGAACATCTCAAGCTTCATTATCAAATGTCAAATTTAAGCTTAGGTTCAGTTCTCAGGTTCAGACAAAATATCGATTTCTTTCTGAAGAATCGCCTTTTGTTTCTTTCCTTCTACTTCCTTTTGTAACTCTCAATTATTAAAAACAGATTACAGCTTAAGATTTAAACTCAATGTAAACCCATGTTTTCAGATCAAATGCTCCAAAGGTTCACTTACGTTGAATGTCAAAATACAAATTCGGACTTTTGGCTTTATCGCGAACTATTTTATGCAAAAAGATCAACTGTTTGCTTGACAATTTTTATTCCAATTCAAGTTTAGATGTCTATCGTTAAGTTCATATTGAATAATCAATGAAAGATTTAAAGCTTACAATCATTTCTAGCCTAACATTTACGTTCATTGCCAAGCCTTACTTCAATTCAAATATCCCTGACGCACTGAGTAAATCCAACTTTAATACGCAGGCTTTAGATCGAATCAAGAACATATATACCCAGTAACCAATTTAAATTTGTTGATCCTCAATCGTAAATATGTTATTTGTATTTTTTTTTTATTATTATTACTATGATTTACTCGTAATTATTATACCTTTGTTAGTTTCTCTCAATTAGCAGCTTGATTTCAAATTCTTAGCAATGTTCTACCACGTTCTACTATGACTTTATATTTTGATTCCCATTGCACATAATTAATAAATAAGATTTGATTGAAATTTTGGAAGCATCTCAGATTTAATTACTCAAAACTACCATTAGAGCTCACCAATTTAACTAAACTATCGACCACGGTTTGAGTTCATATCTTCTAATGCAGCCTTCATTATCAAATCATCGAACAAGACTTCCGAATAAAAATCAAATGGTCGAATACTATTTCACTTCTCATACTTTGTTGTCATAGAAAGACTTTTACAACTAAGTTCCAAACTTTGACTACTATCACAAGTGTTTAAATTTCCATTATAATCAAATAATTCATAAAAGTTTAATAGTTATGTTAGGTGTGATTAAAATCATTAAATCTCGAGTATATGGAATAACTGTTTATTCATTCAATTCAACTATAGTTGAAAGTATGTTCAACATTTTTTAACAATGTCAATACAATTTTTTTTAGTTCAATCCAAATTTCCATATATTCCAATTCAATCCAAATTTTAAAATTATAAGGCAATCCCAGAATGAAGACTTTGGTTTAAACATAACGCACCTCAGTTTTTTTTCTATTTTTTTTAAATAATTTTCTCCCTTGTGCAGGTTAGGATTGCTAACTTCCTATAACGACAAATTTCAAATTAAAAAAATCCTTTAAATCCCATTTAAAAATCTCAATCTGCGTATTTACGTTTAAGCATAACTCGCACAGGTTAACGCCTTTTTTTGTAATATGTAAACTTGAATACCTTTTTTTTAAATTCAGTTTTTAAAACTAAAAGATAAATCCTTTTATTCTTTTTAAATTATTCATTTATTTCAATCGGCTAAAACCATCCTTTTTTTAAGTAGTAAATATTTCCATTAAAATCAAATTTTCGTAAGTTTAGAATGATACTTCGATTCAGAATAGTGGAAAAGTCATAATTTCACTTCAGCATCACTTTATCTCAATTCATTCTCGTTTTTTTCTTATTCAATAATTTTTTTTTTTATATGTTGCATTCCTTAAGCCGTTACAAATCGTTATACCAAGCTTAAACTTTATCCATTTTTTTAGTTCCTGGGTTCCGCCACCCGATAAGTTTTTTAGGTATAAATTCATTTAAGAACTTGTCCTTCCGCACTTCTTTTTTTTATAGTTCAAATTTGCGTCCTGTCACCAATAGAATGATGAATAACAGTTTAATATTTATGTTAGGTGTTATAAATATCATTAAATCTCGAGAATATGGAATAATTGTTCATTCATTCAATTCAACTATAGTTGAAAGTATGTTCAACATTTTTTAACAATGTCAATACATTTTTTTTTTAATTCAAATCAAATTTCCATATATTCCAATTCAATCCAAATTTTAAAATTATAAGGCAATCCCAGAATGATGACTTCGATTTAATCACAAAGAACTTCAGTTTTTGTTTTAAATAATTTTCAAAATTTGATATTTGGGCTCTTTCTTGTCCAGGTTAGGATTGCTAACTATAGTATACCTATAACAATAAATTTCAAATCGAAATTCTTTTAAGTCCCATTAAAAAATCTCAATCTGCGTATTTTCGTTTAAGCATTACTCGCACAGGTTAACGGCTTTTTTAACCTTCCAAAGCCGTTCGCAAAATATTCGTTTCGGGGAAATTTGAGTTGTTGTTTGATTTTGTTCTCCTGGCTGTAAATATTAACCGATTTTAATGATATTATATTCATTGAGTAGGTAATTTAGTCTTCTTACTCAACATTCCAAAAAAAAGTCGAAAACTATTACCAGGTTATCAGAAACTGGTTCAGAAAGTAAAAAGTCCGGAAAATCAATTTTATTTTTAAAATACTCATAACTCTTGATAGCTTCTCTGTATTTAAGTGTTTCTTTGATGTTTGAAATCGTGAAGAATCCATCTATCTGACAATGTATAAATATGTTGGGGTCCAATGGAAGTTTTGACCGTTATCTCAGATCTTCCGGTAGAAAAAAATCTTACTTTAAAAAAACGACATTTAGTTTTGGCTTTGCTTAGCTGTATTTCACCTACTAATGAATCGATTTTCAAAACTCAAATTTTAATTTCTTGTCGTTAATTTGATCATTATTTTCATAGAACATACTTGGTTTGTCAAAATTCCCAGTTCTTCAGTATATTGGAATGATGATAAAGAGGTTTGAAATGTGCGCTTCGGGTCATATTGACCCGAACAGCTTTGGAGGGTTAAGATATATAAACACAGAATTCCCTTTTTTAAATTCAGTTTTTAAAACTAAAAGATAAATCCTTTTTTTTTTATTCGTTTATTTCAATCGGCTAAAACCATCCTTTTTTTTAAGTAATAAATATTTCCATTCAAATCAAATTTTCGTAAGCTTAGAATGATACTCCGAATCAGAACCTTGAATTTCAGATTCCAACCTGGCTTTGGAGAAAAACTTTTCGATTTCATCCCATATTTATAAACGCTAACTTTTCAAAATATCTTTGTCAGCTTTTATAGCACAGACAGCATATAGAGACAAAATTTCAAATTTTATTTTCGTAAAATTTCAATAGTCGAAAAGTCATTGTTTCACTTCAGCATTACTTTATCTCAATTCATTCTCGTTTTTTTTCATTTAATAATATTCACTAATTTTATGTTTTTTTTTTTAAATATGTTTCATTCCTTAAATCGATTTACCAAGCTAACATTTTATCCATTTTTTTATAGTTCCGGGGTTCCGCCACCCGATTAGTTTTTTTTTTAGGTATAAATTCATTTAAGAACGTGTCCTTCCGCACGTCTTTTTTATTGTTAAAATTTGCGTCCTGCCACACAAATTGAATGTTTTTTTAAACATCTAAGTATTCTGGATCCTGTCATCCATTACTTTTTTTTACGTGTCCTTCCGCACGATTCATTCTTTTAATGTACTCATCATTTGCGTCCTGCCACACAAATGGAATATAATTTCTGATATTGTGGGTCCAGTCCCCCAGTTTTCTGTTTTTATACGTGGCCTTCCGCACGATTTTTACTTAAGCTGTCTCATCATTTGCGTCCTGTCACACAAATGGAAATAAATTTTCTTTGTACTTCACAGTCAAGTCAAAAATACTTTTCTGTGTTTCCAAAATTTCTGTTTTTTTTTTTTTTTTTTTAGATTCGTGGCCTTCCGCACGATCAATACTCTATCATTATTATTTGTTTTTACAACAATTTTCTTTCTTTTTCACACCGCCATGTTGCGTTCCCCTATGAGCAATCGCCATTTTTCTCGCTATATTTCAAATTCAAATTAATTCCACAAACTAATTCTACACACTACTATTTTTAATTTGTTTCAAATGAGTTCACACTTTTGAACTTGTTACTGATTACTAACTACCGTTGGGAGCATAGATTGCGCCATTGTCGTAGCCAATATCATTAAAAATTCAAAATAAATTTTCGGAAGCGGATACGCGTACTCTGTCACCAAAACTCGTTGATAGACTGAAAACCAGTTTCTTTCTTGAGCAAATGGTGTTCGTATTTTATTTTCTCAACACACCACTACCATTAATCTAAACTCAAAAGAAAACTGCAATTTGTTCCAGTTTTTTTTTTCGAGCAGTTCGATTAGGATGTACTAGAATTGTCTATTTGCCTTCTACGAATACCTTGATCAAAACAAAATCACAATTTCTTTAATCGGCGAAGAGAACACTTTTTTTTTTTGGTTGAATTCAAGGCAGGTAATTTGCATTAATTTGGATTTCTCTGTACATTTTTCTATTCCAGGATTCATCTACCACAGTTTCCAGGAGGTGTTCTATAATACATCGGATTAAATATTGTTAAAGTAGATTCATGGCAACTTTTGTCACACAGGAATGCAACTTTGCCAATAACATTGAAGTTAGATTTAAAAGCCAGCCAGTTATTTAAGTCGTAAAAGCGATTCTAAAGTTAAAGAAAACCAATCACTTTGCCATGATGGCTCTGTTTTTCAATATAAAATATTACATATTCAATCATGACAAGGGACATGGTCATGAATTAATTTTCCTTGCGCCAGGATACGCAATCTGCAGTCAGTTGGTGGGGATTTTTTTCCCCAACAAACACCCCTCTCGGATGACAGATGAGCTCAAATAATTCCACCGAGAAGCTCATGGATAGAACAAGGCACAGCAGCATCTTGCCAACGTTAGGCGGTCCCATGTGTGTTATTTATTTGTTTGAAAATGTCCTATCATGCATGGCTCATCAAATATTTGCACTTTCGAAAGACTATAAACAACCGTTACTCAGTTAGATAAACCGAAACTCATCTCCACGTGACCACGTGTTTGCTCAATCGTGAGGAACCATTTTGTGCTATTAACTTGCGGAAAATTGTTTATCACTTCTAAAAGCTCTCCGGAGACTGCAAGGTTTTTGTGAAGTTGTGAAGTTGATAGGAGAAATCCTTTCGGCAGACGGCGTGAAGCCCATGGGGAAGTGTTTATCGAAAATTATAATTTATGCGAATCCTATTCATCGAAAGGCAATAACATTAACTTTGGTCCCAAAAGATACACACAATGACTGGAGATGCTTATCTTTTGATGGGTAAAATGGACGTTGATGATATGCCTGAGAATTTATGAAGGTTGATGGCCATATTATATTGTTGGATGTATGTATGTGTGTGTGTTTTTGAATGTAAATAGCTTCGCAATAATGATTATGACTTGTGACCTACGGGTTTGAAGTGGGCAGACTTTGGATTGTGTTGACGAGATTACTTTTTCTTCTGCTTGATTGATGATCCTTGATGAATTTGTTGTGGCTATGAGCGATCGAAGTTGTTCATATTTGTGCAAGCTTTAAATTGTGTCAAAGTAAAATCATACGACCCATTGGAAATTTAGTCCTTTTCCATTACAATATGACTATAATAATATTAATATTAATATGACAATACATGACAATACAAAGCATATATCATCAGTAGGAACAATACGAAAGCATTACAGATCCTAATGATAAACAGAAAAAAAAATCATGAATGAGAAGTTAAAAGGAAAAAATGAAAAATAAAAGAAGCGTGGAAGAGAGAAGGCTAGAGGAAGAAACGAAAAGAGTGAGAGAGAAAAAGTGTAAAAGATGAACAGAGGAAGAGAAGAAGGAGGAAAAGAGAAGGGTGGAAGATAGGAAGAGAGGAAGAGAAAAGAGTGTAAGAGAGGAAGAGAGTTAAATATGAAGAGAGGAAGCGAAGAAAAGAGAAAGAGAAGATGAAAGGAATAGAAGATGAATGGATGATAGAAAAAAAGGATGTAATGGAGAATGAAAGAAAGAATTAGAGGAAATTTTTAAGAGAGCTCGATGTGAAGGGCTCAATAAAAAAGTAACGCGGATTAAAAAACTCTAAGAAAATGAAGAGATGGAAGAACAACAAAGTGTTAGTTAAAAGGAACTTTTAATTAAAATGGAACCATAAGTACACAAACAATTGAGACGTGTCGTGACTCTGGGTATCGTTGCTCGGATTTTCACGCACACTGTCCATTTTTTTTCCAACTTTATTAAGCGGTTACAAAATCGCGTCCGTCACATCCGAATTTAACTAACTGAATCTCGTTTCCCTCCAACGAAGTCACTCACACCGTTTTCTATATCTCTTTCTCTCTCTCACCAACAATAGTACCAAAGGAAATCACTCGTAGTCGTTAACGTCGCTCATTCTCTCAATCACTAATATGCCAGTGTTTCAAGTTTTTCTTTATTTTCTGATTTCATTTTCTTTTAAATGCCAATTACATAATTTGTATCAACAGTTACCACACATTGATTTATTGGACTTCAGGATTTTATTCATTTTAATAGATACACACATTATATTCTCTACATTGCATCCCGTCTCTATTCTCAACGCGAATTTATTCAATCTTTCATTTAGAAAAATTGAAGATAAACAAGTTAATGAATACCTTTTGAGTTCGTTTAAAAAAATCTTCTGATCAATAACTCATTTTTGGGTTTACAAATGTAAAAAGTAAGGAGTAATAGCTAACATTTTTTTTTTTTTTTGATCGTGTAGTACATCGCTGGACCTGTCAATTTATACAACAACAATTGCTAGGTCGTTTTCTCCCTTTTCTCTGGTATTCGTAAATCGTTTTTATTGAAATTTCATTTGTGGATTATTTTATTTAAATTTGTTCTATTCTGAAAATAAGTCGAAACAATGTGAAGTCCAACCAGTGATCAACAAATTATGTCCAGATTAGCCATCGAAAACCTGATTCGCAGTATGGTTGAAATTCGCAAAGATGCTCTGTTGGATTCTATCACTAGCAAGAAATCCTGTTGATTGATAAAAAGGTATTAGTATATTCATACATTTCGTTGTTTAATTTGTTTTTTTTTTTTACTTCATTTTAGGCTCCTCAGTTGAAGAACGATCAGTTGTAAAGTATGTTTAAATACCGTGCTGGTTTCTTAATGTTCATTCGGTTGCGTAGCAATGGTCCTTCGGAAGTTTTTTCCATAACAGCTGGTTTTTCTCCGTCTAAGACTGTTAGCGTAGGAGGAAGAACTGGAACTTCTGGATTTTCGGCGTCGAATAGGTTATCTTCTCGCATTGGATACTTTTTCACGTCATCTACTCTTCGCGAATACTGTACGCCGTTCTTACTCATCACCACCACTTTAGGTCCATCTCTTGCAACAACTTGGTAAGGTTCAGGGGAAAATGTAGGATCCATTTTAGATTTCTTCTGATTAACTATAAGAACTTTATCCCCGATAGTGATGCATGACTCTTTCGCGCCTCTTACTCTATCCGCATAAAGTTTGCTTTCTAATTTTGCCTCTGAATCTAACTCCTTTACGTTAATGCGGTCAACGGTTTGTTTGCTGGCATAGTCATTCCACAGGCAAGGGAAAGTCCCTCGGAACTTCCACCCCACCATTAGTTCGAATGGAGTAACTTTCAATCTGGAATGTGGGATTAGCGTGTTGTGTTTGTGTACATACTGCTTTAAGGTTGTTCTCCAATTATTTCCTTCCAGTTTTGATGCCAATACAGCTTTTATTATACTTTGGTTCTGCCTTTCTACACACCCGTTGGATTGAGGATTTAGGGGAATTGATTTGCGTACTTTCACACCTTTTTCTTCCCAATTTTTACAGAAACTGGAACTTTGAAACGGTGGTCCATTATCGCTTTGGATTATAGCAGGAAGGCCCCAATGCGTGAATACTTCACATAATGCGCGGTTTGTCGAATCTGCATCCATCCGATGCATTTCGACCACTGACAAATACCGCGAATATGTGTCGACTACTACAAGAAACTCACCAGAACCAGTGTTTGGAATCGATAGAAAATCTATTTGTATGATTTCCCAAGGGCCATCCGGAAGTTCCCTGCTCGATAGTGGTACTGGAGGATTTCGTCTGGCTAGCAACGAGCATGTTTTACAAGACTTAACAAATTTCTCTGTGTCGGTAGCCATTCCAGGCCACCAAAAGTGCTCCCGCATGACACGCTTCATGGCAACTTCCCCGATGTGCCCTTCGTGAGCTGATGATAAAGCTTTAGCCTTCAACACTTGAGGTAATACAATTCGGTCGTCTTTAAAGATGAGAAATCCCAAAAATCGTAGATGCTTTCTTTGGGCTTCAAACTTTTTAAGCGCTGGGGGCCACTGTCCGGATTCTATAGCTTTTCGCAAAAGTTTAAGCTCTTCGTCTTGTTCCGCGCATGCTTCTATTTCGCCCAATGTAACTTGCATCACGCACATGTCTAAAGCGTAAAGAAAATGATCTTCGTGGTCCTCATCAAACGGTTCTTCTTTTTGTGAAACGTCCACCAGGCTCGAGAGTACATCTGCCACGTTGTCTTTACCTGGTACTCTAACAATTGCAAAATCATACGGCTGCAAACGCAAAGCCCATGCTTCGGCCCGAGATGTTGCCCGTTTTCCGATTCTATGAAGTCCATTAAAAATGTACTCGTTAGCTTCCGAGTCTGTTCTCACCACGAAGTGCCGACTAATAAGGTAATAGCTAAATCGTTCGATGGCCCACACTACTGCTAGCGCTTCTCGTTGCGTCTGTGGGTACCTTTGTTCCGTAACGGTCAAAGCTTTCGATGCACAAGCTATGATACGAGGAATGTTCTTTGCATTGAACTGGATCAGGACCGCACCCAGACCTACTCCGGAAGCATCAACGAACAGTTCAATCTTGTCTTTCGGGTTGTAATAGCCTAGGCGTTTAATATTCTGCAAAGCTTCTTTTTTCAAAAATTCAAATTCTTTGTCTTCGTCATCTGACCAGTAGAATTTTTCTGCGTTAGCTAGAAGTCGTAGCTTTTGCGTTCTAGTAGGTCGATGCATTATGAAGCGATCAGTGAAAGTAACCAATCCCAAAAAGCTTCTAACTTCGGCACAAGTCGTTGGTTTTCTAAAGTTCTGAATCGAACACAATTTATCATCATCAATTTCCCAGCCTTTTGATGTTAACCTAAACCCTAAAAACTTCACGGACTGGCTTCCGAAAACGCATTTACTTTGATTGATTTTGACGTTATGTTGACTTAGGCGATCCTGAACAACTGCTAGTCTCTGGTCGTGTTCCAGCTTTGATTTCCCATAAACTAATATGTCGTCTAGGTATACTTTAGTACCATCGCATCCCGTTAGTATTTTCCGTTCCATAATTTCCTGCAAAATATCAGGTGCGTTGCAAAGGCCAAAGGGCAGTCTTTTGCAGCGAAACATGCCGAATTCCGTGTAAAAATTAGTCAAATGGCGGGACTCCCCAAGCAACCAAAAGTCGCGTTTTTACTTAACTCCGAACTCCGAAGTTCACATTTGGCTGAAAAAATGTATTACGGGAACTTCAGGTGACTCTTGTCGCCTAAAAGTTACTCAGGAACTTACATCGCCCTTTGAAAGGTTAATACTACCAATAACGGAACTTCTAAGCGCATTTAATGGAACTTCTTTCAAGAAGGTCGATAACGTTCGCGTAACATTCCAAAACGCACCATTAAGATACTTGAAGGTGTTTTAAAGAACCTAATGGGAAATCTAAGCGACATGTCAAAAATGTTTTTCAAGAAGGTCGATAACGTTCGCGTAACATTCTAAAGCGCACCATTAAGATACTTGAAGGTGTTTTAAAGAACCTATATGGGAATTCTAAGCGACATGTCAAAAATGTTTTTCAAGAAGGTCGATAACGTTCGCGTAACATTCTAAAGCGCACCATCAAGATACTTGAACGTGTTTTAAAGAACCTATATGGGAATTCTAAGCGACATGTCAAAAATGTCTGTCAATTTCTTGTCATGGTATTTGTTTTGTTTATATCTGTACTGATTTTACAAATGGAATTCAAGATTTTTTCGAATTTTTCTTATAAATGTTAAATAAGATATTCGAATAAATTTTTGATGATGCGAATTTTTGTTATGATTCATATTGTGTACTGAAAGTCCTTTGAACGAAATAAGGTACCTTCTATTGACCAACCCACTCAGTCATCTCAAATCTCAAAGTTTAAATACTAATCATTACAGTGGCAATTAGCTATTGCTGGATTGGTCGAGAGGCTGGTGAGTTTCATTGCAACCTAGAGAGCAGCGGTTCAATTCTCTAGGCGTGTAAGCAGCTTTTGTAATCAAAACAATATAATTTATATCAATGAGATAGACCATGATAGACCGGCAACCTAGCAATCTGACATGTGGTTGTCAGAGCAATCTGTCAATCGGATTTTTTTTTCGGCGCGTAGAAGTTTCTTGACATTCTCTTAGAAGCTGAACAGCGTTCTCTACAGCCACCTAAACGAACTTGAAAGTAGCTTTAAGAACTTAAATTTTGGGCTGATTAGCATTCTCTTCAGACACAAACGAGAGCTGATTAAGCTTCTATGGAACCTTTTTGAGGGAATTCTGGTTGCTTGGGTCTTCCGCCAGCTCTACGTGAAAATACGCGTTTGACATGTCAATGGTTGAAAACCATTGAGCTCCTTCTAATTCTGCCAATATTTTTTCAAGTGTAGGCATGCTGAATGGTGTACGGTTGATGTATCGGTTTGGTCCACGTAAATCGATAACCAGACGTATATCGTCTTTACCTTTTGGAATAACAATCATCGACGAACAAAAAGCCGTATCCATCTCGTCAGTGACTACCTCTATGATACCACTATCGATTAACTGGTTTAGTCGTTGCTGGACTAATGGTTTAACTGCTGCTGGGACATTCATAAAAATGTTTCTGCAAGGAACCTTGGTCTTGTCATAATCGATTCGGATAGGTGGAATGTTGAACTTCGGAAATTATTCTTTTGTGTCAATCACATAAATTTCGCCGGGATGTGAATAAGTATTATTATTGTCTTCCAATTCAATTGGTACTTTCAATCCCAATTTGAGTACACTGTACCGTATTGCAGTTGACTTACCCAACAATGAACGACATGCTTGTACAACATAAAACTTTTCATAAAATGTGGGACGATTCTCAGCAATGAATAATGGAGCTTCAAACGTATAGCTCACATCAATGTTTCCCATGCAGGCATACGCTTTAAGCGGCCTATCGGTTTTAGCATTAACGTTCAGAAGACCGGCTTTGTATTTATCATTAGAACACAGCTTTTCGAATATGTCATTTGTCACCGTATTTACCTGTGCACCGGAGTCTATTAAAAACTCACAAGGCATTCCGGATATCCATGCCGTTATTGTTCCTCCAGATGAGTCCTCAATCGAAGCCACCATGGCCTTATTTTCTTTGCATGATGTAGGTGGAATCTATTGAAAAAGTGATTTTATGATTTTTTTTCAATCAATTCTAGAGTTTGTTTTGATTAGGTCGTATGAGCCACTAAACATGTTTTGAGAAAATCGATGTTTAAGTTCCGAATCACATTTTTAATTCTCATTTTTTTATTGCTGAACACATTTGTCTGCAAATTAGAAAGGAAACGTTAAAGAAGACGCAGAACATGCTGGTGTACTCGAAATTAGTGTTAATCAAATTATTATTAATAAAGATGTACTTACGACTTAATGCATTTCTCGCTTGGCGTATACGTCTTTTTGGTCGATCGATAAAATGGATTGCAAAAATTGATTTGATTGGCCCAAATCTCCTGTAATTCTTTCGGAGTTGATTAGAGAAATGCTTGAGTCAATAATTTTATCCAATAAATCCACGAAAATCTTCTTCCGATGATATCTGAAATACTGCGTGGTGGAACTGGCAATTGGGAATCCACCAGGACATTACCGGACATTCCCTGTGCGCCCCTGACCGTTCGAGTAAGGTCTAAAGGCATCCATCGATTTTAATTGTGTTGGTTTCCTCTGTAACGAAAATAATTGAAACCATTAGCCAATAGCCATTCACGCGTAGAAAAATAAATTTTATAAACAATATATTCTACTCACCGGACAACAATTTGCAGTGTTTCACCATGCTAAAACAGATAATATCACTCCTGTAGACAGATTTGTTTTGTTTTCACTTCAACATTATCACTTCCAGAAGCAATTTTCGTGACGGTGCACAACGTCGTATAACCAACTCGCCACCTGTTTGTTTTTGCGACGTTTTGCATCACGGCAAATGCACGGCAACGCAAAATGACGCAAAAACCAAACTGCACTCGAAAATGAGAAAGTCATTATACGACCTAAATTTAAATCATCTTGGTAAAGTTATTCATTCATCAAATGAAACCAAGTTTTTATCAAACACAGAATGCATGTTTATCAATCGTTTGCAGCCAATAACTCAGTTTTGTTGACATTGGTTCATACGACCTAATCAAAACAAACTCTAGAATTGTTTATTTTTTTCCGATAACTTATATGTTCATAGCTTGCATTTAAAGTTAAATTATTGTTGAAAAGAAATATTGAATAATTATAAAAGTTAGTATGAAAGAGTGTTGAGTATATCAGTGTTTTCAAAGTTATGATTATTCATCTTTAAGATCACCTACGTTTTCATGTTCGATGGAATGATCCTCTTCGTCCTTCTCGATTCTGGCTATCTTCTTAGGAGGAACCCGTTTTTCATCCTGCGGTCTCGAAGCTGGTCTTTTAATAATTCCACTGTATGGTGTTCGGCACATGTTCTTCAAATGTCCCTTATGATTGCAGTGATGGCAATACAGTTCTTTCGCATAACAATCTTCTGGATCGTGATCATATTTTCCACAACCATAACATTGCTGTCCTCTCGGTTTCTTGAAATTTGATTGTTTCCATGATGATCTAAAGCCACCACCATAACGAGGTCTTGATCCATAGTTTCTAGCATTATCGAAACGTTGTCTACCGGCATACTGCTGGGAATGTCTTGACATCGGTCGTTCATTATAAACCAGTGTAAGTAATCCTGGGCTCTGCACACCATGCTTCATGTTGAAAAAATCTTCGTTCATCCGGATGGTCTCAATTTCGCGAACTTTGTCAACCAAATCCGAGAAGGTTCCTTTTTGATTGGCCATTCGCAAAGCTGCCTTCCTAACCTCCTTATTGCGGGCATGCCCTGACACAGTGTTGAGTATTTCCTCGAATTCTTTCGTTTCTCCAAAATCGCATAAACGAGCCGTTTCACCCACTCTTGAAATGAAACTAAGATCCGATTCGTCAGGTAACTGAAACATTAAAGATAGTTTTCGGCGCTGAAGGAGCACAACTGATCCTGAACCAAAGTATAACTTCAACCTATACATTGCGTTTTCAAATGGAAGTCGTTCCTCGTTAGGACAGTCAATAGAGGATTTGGTGTTCTTTAGTATTTCAAGCAAGCGGGGTCCTGCCTTCAATTTGAAAAGAGCAACTCGTTCTTTCATCAGTAATTCCGGATAGAGTGAAGTGCGTCAACAGGAGGTCCTTCCATGATTCAAAATTATGACGGCCAATATCTTCACCTTCTTTCGTTAGCTTACATTCTTGAAGACTTATGGTTGACATTGTGAGCTGATTGAGTGAGGATACAACGCGGGATTCCCCCACGTTCCCAGATGTATTCTGACTGTGCACGCTAGGATTTTCACTCTTATCAACCGAGTCGTTCCGATCAGATACTCGGACATTTCGAACAGGTTCGTTGATGGTGGCTTGAAGACATTCTTGCAAGGATCGAATGGTTTCCTGAGATTTCAGCAGTTGTTCTCGCATTGCTGCGGATAATCTTCTTTCTTCGGCCAACTCCTTCATAACCTGATCCATTTTGGATCGCCTTGTACTCGTATTCCTAAAACATCACAACAACGAAATCTTAGTAAACTTGCTTAAACTTAAGTGGTGTAAGCCTCCACTAATCCAACTATAATTAGCAATCAACGTTACAAGTAATTTTATTAATTTATTTTATTTTTTTTGCTACATTTATTTTGTTAAGAGGTTCAGAAACTTCTGTCTGACCATCCAATTTACAATTCTTGTCTAACAGAAATATACATTGTTTTTTTTTTCTACGTTCAGAACATTCAGTCTGACGTTTGTATGTTCAGAAACTACGGTCTGACTCGATCCTCATTTTGCCTATTCAGATGTTCACTCTGATAGTAGCCAAGCTAATTAATTATCACGTTCAGAACTCTCTGTCTGACGAAATCAATTGTCACGTTCAGATCCAACCGTCTGACGTTCCTGAAATATTATTCAGATTCAACCTTCCGGTAGCAAATACTTTTGTTCTGGGTATTTCAGCTAACGCTCATGAAATACTTGCCGCCATTTTGTTTTGGCAAAGTCATAGATTCATTTTTCTCACTTTTTTCTACCTTATTGTCACCGAATACTTACCCTGAGGGAGCTGGTACGCCATTGTCGTGACTCTGGGTATCGTTGCTCGGATTTTCACGCACACTGTCCATTTTTTTCCAACTTTATTAAGCGGTTACAAAATCGCGTCCGTCACATCCGAATTTAACTAACTCTTTTGCCTGTATTCCTCGGTTAGGTTTATGTCGTGACTCTGGGTATCGTTGTTCGGATTTTCACGCACACTGTCCATTTTTTTTCCAACTTTATTAAGCGGTTACAAAATCGCGTCCGTCACATCCGAATTTAACTAACTGAATCTCGTTTCCCTCCAACGAAGTCACTCACACCGTTTTCTATATCTCTTTCTCTCTCTCACCAACAATAGTACCAAAGGAAGTCACTCGTAGTCGTTAACGTCGCTCATTCTCTCAATCACTAATATGCCAGTGTTTCAAGTTTTTCTTTATTTTCTGATTTCATTTTCTTTTAAATGCCAATTACATAATTTGTATCAACAGTTACCACACATTGATTTATTGGACTTCAGGATTTTATTCATTTTAATAGATACACACATTATATTCTCTACAAGACGGTCGATGGAAAAGAGGAAAAAAGATTCTTTAGACTTGGTACCATGATATGATCAGATGTTTTGGAAAAATTTGAAGATTTCGCCAGCTCCGACAGTTTTTGACTGACAATAATGAAATTCAAACTCAGGAGATGAGTTGGAAAATATGATTTAAAAAAAAAAATTTTAGTTTTCATTCATGTTTTATATAAAAACTTAATGCCATATTTGGAATATCAATCATTTTACTTTGCTCATGTCCTCTGAAGGTATTTTAATTTCAACTTAAGCCCAAGCTTATCTACTTTATTTATAAGGGTATAAATTAAACTTTTTTTTGAATAATTTATGTCCACCTATAGTGAAAATATCAACGATTTGAAAATTTATTGACAACCTTTTCCAGATTTGTGGCTAATATCCAGCAATCAATCTTATCTCCCAATAGATTGTGACATTTACCTCAACGAGGTTCCTATTCCGAACTTCCGGCAGCCACTCCAATTCAATGCCAAGTGTCAGCGCCAGGACTTTTGTACAGTTAAACTCTCAATTCAAGATTTACGAACTCCACAGCCCGGTTTGTCGAGATCTTAATCACGGCACTCAATCAAACGGGCGTTGTTCCACCCACGCAATTTTGAGACCGCATCTCCCGACAGGACCGGGGCTTCGCCATTGCTGCCGCGGTAAAAAGTACTAGGATTTCCAATCAAAGATAAATCTCCCGATTGTGTGTGATTCCCCGGATGGTTGTTTGGAAACAGAGTTTTTTTTTCTCTTTCGAGGGGCCGGGAGACGTACATATCAGAAAATAAAACCAATGGGACTCCAGTCAAACCTGTAATGATGCGGTTTTCCAGTGGCGTTGTTCATTTATAGTCATTAGAAGATTGAACCTAAGTAGTGAGATTACCATTTCAAAAAACACCAAATAAACAAATCACGGTCTAAAAGGTTTTATTTGGACTGCAGGAATCCTTTAAAATGTATTGAAAAATGGCATTTAAAATAACGTTTTCAATTTTGGTAACACTTAGCAGAAAATGTTGTATTCTATGTTGAATTACCAAAACCTTTTGAAGGATTGAGGAGATTCAAGCTTCGCTATTTTTTAAATACAGTTAAAAGAAGGATGGAACAGTACTAGAGTTTGTGGTTTTCCAATTCTTAAAATGATTAAAACATGGGTCAACTGAAATTATTTAAAATAGCGGCTTTAATCGGTCTTTAAATGTAATTTCGAAAGAAAAGAAAGGAATCATTTTATAGATGGCTCAAGACCTCTTTACTCTGCAGAGAAAGGAGGCGAAGACTGATTACATTCCATTCTACAAAAAAAACCCTTGCAGGCACACAATAAGTGAAAAAAAAAATAAAATAAATGGCTCATTTAAAATTCCACCATGCATTGAGCGAAAACCTTATGACCTTTTTAGTAGATTCAGCATTGAAGAAGCTCTCCTAAAATAAATTTTGATGGTGGCTCCAGAGAATAAAATATCTTTTATTAAATTTGAAGCAACACTGGGTTAGTTTCTCATTTAGCGAATTCAAATGAGCCAACTAGAGCTAGATATGCTGCGTATCCAGTGGGCTAGAATCACTGCGCCAGATCGAGATTGAGCAGCTGCATGAGGCACATTTGTAAATAAAAAGGTTGCGCAACGAGCGAGTTTGTATGCCTGCGCAATAAGCGAGTCTTGGAAAAAGGAGGTGACGCAAAGACTGAATGTCAAAGTCAAAATCTGCAAAATAAAAGAATTTCAACTAGATGTTTAACATGCAAATACCAAATATTCGGTTCAATGTGGCCGAAACTGAACAAACAACCGCAGGTTTATAGTTGAAAAGATAATACAAAGCCAATTATCCGTGCGTGTTAGGATACTTTGTTTGGCGCATACAAACTTGAACGTGCATGGTTTGTGAGTGACGCTCGATTATTTGTGTAAGGACACCTTCATCGATGTGTTCCTCAAAGTAAACACCTTCCAAAGACGAAATTGGTTGGTCATTGAATGGACATATCGTCAATGTAGCCAGCGTCGAGCTCATGCCGGCAAGATAGTGCTATAAGAGAATGCCATAATCCAGAATGAAATTTCACGTTACTCCTTCTGTAGGTCGTTAGTTGACAGTTGTTCCGACATAGAACTGGGCTGTTTAATTCGGTCTTTAAGCACATTGATAATTCGTTCGATAATCACAATGATTGCCAAGATTGACACCAAGATCATCACGGTAAGCAATTATGGTTTATTTTTCCTTTTTCTCCGGCGGGTAAATGAAAAACACCTTTGACCTTGGTGAACTTCTCCTCGCATTGCAACAATGCTGTGTTTTATATCATTACAACAACCCAAAGGTGCCACTGTTTTTTCAGTTTGGTTTTTTTTTGGAGAGGAGGGTGAATGTGTGGGTTTTACTGAACACTGCTAATGCCCTGAGTTGCCGAAAAAAATTCTGTGTTTTGACAAAAAAATATTCTGACTTTCTGTGATTTTACCCAAAAATTCTGTTATGGTTTTCTGTGAGCTTTTCTGCTAATTCTATTCAAAAGTCATGTGAAATTGCCTCTTTTTTATCAGTTTACTAAAGAAAAATCTATTAACATTACCAATTTCATCATATTTTTCCTATTCAAAGATAATTATCCTAAATTTAAATTGACATATAAAAATAATTGAATTGAACAGCGTGGTTAAAACTAAAAAAAACTCCAAAACAGCGTGGTTGAGAAAATTCCGAAGGGTGACATTCAAATCCACTTAGGCGACTTCAACGCAAAGATTGGCTCCGATAATCAGGACTTTGAGCGCATCATGGGGCGCCATGGTCTAGGACAGATGAGTGAAAACGGAGAGCTGTTTGTAGAATTTTGTAGCAACAACAACATGATGATTGGTGGATCGCTCTTCCCCCATGCATAGACCAGCACATAAGGTCACTTGGGTATCCCGAGATGGCCGAACAAAAAATCAAATTGACCACATCTGCATCAGTCGAAAATGGAGAAGAGCCTTCTTGATGTCCGCAACAAACGAAGCGCAGACATTGCATCTGACCATCACCTCGTCTTTGGTGAGATTCGACTGAGAGTCGCGCGTGTCCAGCGGCGAGAGGAGAAAGTCGGATGTCGATACGACGGTCGATCCAGAGGTGAAAAGGGCATACGTTGAACAGCTTGAATCCCGAGCCTCTGAACTGTCGACAGACGGAACAGTCGAAGAACAGTGGTGTAGAATCAAGAATGCCTTTATTACAACGAGCCATGGTACTCTCGGTAAAGTTTGTGGAGGACGAAGTGAATGGATGTCGGATGAAACCTGGAGGATGATCGATGATCGGAGAAAGGCGAAAGTCGGGATTGAGCAGGCATGTACCGGGTCAGCCAAAGCAGCCGCCCGCTTACGATATGCGGAGCTGGAAAAGGCAGTTAAACGAGCTTGTAGACGAGACAAGAGAGCCAGGACAAACTCCTTAGCCGAAGAGGGAGAAAGAGCCGCCGCCATTGGAGATATCCGATTATTATATAATATTTCTCGCCGCCTTAGTGGTGCAAGGACTAATGCAAGAATGCCGCTGAAAGACCGAGCAGGTCAGCTGCTGACAGATCGATCAGATCAGCTCAAGCGTTGGACTGAGCATTTTGAACAACTTTCCCGAGTTACAAATAGCGATGGCCAACAGAACCCGCAGCTCGAGGTGCCCACAGTAAGTCGCATTAATGGCGTCAACTCGGAATCGATTGCATTCCTGCTGAAATGCTCAAAGCCGACCCTGCCTTGTCAGCACAAATGTTGCACCGTCTTTTCGCTGACATTTGGGATACTACAACATTCCCGGCCGACTGGATGCAGGGTATCCTTGTAAAGGTCCCGAAGAAAGGAGACCTGACCGAGTGCGGTAACTGGCGTGGCATAACTTTGATCTGTACAACTCTAAGTACTCTGCAAAGTGATCTTGAACAGGATCCAGGAGAAAATCGACGCTACACTCCGACGGCAACAAGCTGGATTCCGATCCGGACGATCATGTGTGGACCACATCACAACGCTACGAATAATACTGGAACAAATCAACGAATTCCAGGACTCTCTTCTGCTGGTGTTCGTTGATTTCGAAAAAGCATTTGACCGGCTGAACCACGAAAACATCTGGGCGGCCCTAAGGCGACGAGGGTCCCAGAAAAATTAGTCCATCTCATCGAAGCACAGTCTGAGGCATTTTCGTGCAAAGTCTTGCACGACGATGTGCTGTCCGAACCTATCCCGGTAACTGCTGGAGTGAGACAAGGATGTATTTTGTCACCGTAATGGCTTTTTCTCATCGTAATGGATGAGATCTTGACTGGATCGATTAAAAGTAGACCGAACCGAGGATTGCCGTGGAATCCATCAATGGAGCAACTGAACGACCTTGACCTGGCAGACGATATTGTTTTGCTCGCCCAAACACAACAAGACATGCAGAGCAAACTCGATGACCTCACCGAAAGCTCCAAGGCAGCAGGTCTCAAAATCAATGTCGGAAAGACCAAGTCGATGGAAATCAACACAGAAAATCGTGTCAATTTCGTGGTAGCTGGACAACAGGTTGAGAAAGTGGAGTGCTTCCAGTATCTCGGTAGCCAGATAACGCCTGATGGTGGTACCAAGAAGGACATCGAAAACCGGATCAGAAAGGCCCGATTTGCTTTTGCGAGTCTACGAAACATCTGGCGCTCACGCCAGATCTCTCTACGAACTAAGATCCGAATCTTCAACTCAAACGTCAAATCCGTCAAATGGTGTGAAACATGGTGCACATATGCGGTGACGACGCAAAAACTGCAAGTTTTTGTGAATCGCAGCCTGCGGTACATCATCCGCGCTTGGTGGCCTGGCAATTGGATCTCAAACGTGGAACTTCATCAAAAGGTGCTGGACATCGAGATTCGGGAACGTAAGTGGAGATGGATTGGGCACACGCTGCGAACAGATGAAAACGAGATTAGCAGAGAGGCGCTTGACTGGAATCCAGATGGGCATCGAAGAAGAGGCAGGCCCAGAAGCTCGTGGCGGCGTAGTCTAGCCGCTGAAATCCGCACAGTTGACGAGAACCTTGGCTGGCAGCAATTGAAGACGCTGGCTCCGGATCGCCAGCAGTGGAGATCTTTTATCTCAGCCCTATGCGTTGGTCAATCGGCGTCGGACTCTTAGGTAGGTAGGTAGGTAGGGGTATAAAAATAAATTTTGAAAAGATTCTGTGATGAAAATTAGTTCAAAATTCTGTGGAATTATAGATTTTTCTGTGATTTCGGCAACCTTACTCGCTAGTGGTTGTTATGCATCACTATTCAAACGGACCTTAGCTATGGCTACCCGGTCAGTAAGCAGCTCATCGTTAGCTTGGCATTATGAGGGTAACTCAATGGTAAATCAAAGGTACTCTACAGGACAGCTACAGGAAGCCATCATCTGACCTCCGCCAGGGTCAGGACTGTTCTAGAAAGTAACCCCAGAGAATCTCTTATCCTTTCCTATAATAAGTTCTAAACCTACATTTGAGTCGTCGCGACGATTACGCCACTCCCCTCCACCCCAGCAAACATTAAATCGTATCAACAAAGATAACTTAAGTCGTTCACAATGATGTTGCGAATCGCATCGTGTTTCAGGATAGCACTTTGTAGGCGGCATTGAGGACAGTGATCGCTCGGTAGTTCTCACAGTCCAATTTGTCGCCCTTCTTGTAGATGGGGCATTTGACCCCCTCGTTCAACACCTCCGGTAGCTGTTCTGTGTTCCAGATCCGGAGCATCAATCGGTGTAGGCAATCGGCCAACGTGTCCGGGTTCATTTTGATCAGTTCAGCTGCGATGCCATCCTTCCCAGTAGACTTGTTGCTATGTAGCTGGCAATTGAATTCCTTAAATTCACTCATCGTTGGGAGTGGCTGCTCTACGTAGTTTGCTACGTAGGCGATGTACCTTTCCCCGCCGTCTTAGTCTCCTGTATGTGAGCCGTTCGAGTGTTCATCGAAGGGCAGCTTCCACCTTTAGATCACCTCACGATTGTCCGTCAGGAATCCTTCGTCACTATACCGGCAAATTTAGGCTTGCAGCACGGGATGCGTTGAGTTTCTAACAGAACTTTCGTGTTTCCTGGGAACGATGCAGCTGCTCCCGCTCCTCGTGCTCATCCTCGTACAGGCGCCGCTTTTTTTCTGGAAACTCGGACTCGCTGCCGCTTCCGCTATCGATGAATTTCCACGTCTCGACGGGTGCTTCTCTGCACACCCGCGCAGCGATCTCTTCGTCCATCACCCTCATATACTCCTCATCGAATCAGTCGTTTCGTCGATTTCGTTCCGTATGCCCGATGATGTTCTCCTCATCGCTGTTGATGGCTGTCTTGATGGTATCCAACAGTCCTAGAGAGGGGCTTCGTCAAGCTCGCCATTTGCCAGCAGCCCTGCTTCGTTCGAGTAATTGCGCGTAGTCTGCTGCGACCTCAGGTTGCTTTAGTCGTGCCAAGCCAAGACGGACGTCGGTTTCGAATGTTATCTGACTCGATGTTGGCGCCTCGACAGGATCTGACGTCGATAATGTTCGAGAAGTGTCGGATGTCTATCAAAACGTGGTCGATCTGTGATTGCGTTTGGTACGGTGTACTTGTTCGGGAGGCGGTGCTGAAAAAAGGTACTTCGTACGGCCATTCGTTTGAAGAGGAAAAATCTGGAAATCTGAGGCCATATTCGTTGTTTAACGGTTGCGCGCTGAACCTACCAATTAGGCGGTTTGAATTCATCCTCCTGGCCAACCTGAGCCAGGATGGCCAACCTGAGATCTCCGATGACGATCGTGATATCATGTTTTGAGCGTTGAAATCTCCGATGACGATCGTGATATCATGTTTTGAGCGTTGAAATCTCCGATGACGATCGTGATATCATGTTTTAGGTAGCGGTCGTATTCACGTTCCAGCTGCGCGTAGAAATCGTCTTTGTCGTCACCGGTACTTCCGAGGTGAGGGTTGTGCACGTTGATGAAGCTGATGTTGAAGAACCGGCCCTTGATTCTCATCCGGTATATTCGTGGGTCGATCGACCACCATTGATCACGCGCTTCTGAAACTGTTGAAAGCTGTTCCTAGCTCGGGTGTGTTGCCAAAGCTCTGGTAGATAGTATGACCTTCTCGAAACGCACATACCGTGAAGCTCTTCCAGCATACCTCATGGAGCGCTTCGATGTCGAATTTGCGGCTTACCTCTAGTGACATTTGAGTGTGCCATTCCAGGATTCTGATAGTGACCACTTTCTGTCGGTAGCTCACAGGAAATAAAAATGATCTAAGGTCTCATTCAGATTTGACCCTGAAACAGTTTTAGAAATCGATGCTTACAGAAGATTTGCGGTGCGTAAGGATGCTTTCAACATATTCAAGTTTTTCACTATCTTGGGCCAGAGAAGAGTTGATCGTTCCAGAACACCGTGTATCACGAGATCTATATGTAGAAAAGATGAAGAATATCTTTATGTGCCTAAAAAACAATCAATTTCTAAAATCAATCAACCCCCTAGGTTTAATCTTTCTAACGAGCCGCCTCTGGATGGGACAACAACGGCTTAGCCAGCACCAACAATGTTGTGATAGGTACCCGACCACTTTAATTTCACGTCTTCTAGATCGCATTACAATAACAGAAAAACGGTTGGAATTGAAAAAAGATACTCTTCTAATCTCGGAATCGTTTTCGCAAATCCTCTCTGCTTTTGCCATATTACTTTTCAATAATAAAACAAACATTTCCTATCGCTGATCAATCGGCATCCAGGAATTCGGGAAAGTTGTTACCGTCGCAGACTGGAATGTGTGGGTGGGTGGAAGAAAATGAAATCGAGCTAGATTTTAGCAGCAGGATGAAATCGGTAAACCGAACCGCACCATATTGGCAAACCTCGGTTTTGCTTTTGGCAAGAGATTTCAGTTTCCGAGTGCAAAAGATGCGAGATGGAATAGAACGAAAATAAAATAAAGACGAGGACGGACCATGGGGCTCCTCCTTGATTTTGCACTAGGAATTGCTAGCTGATCTTTGGTGAGCACACGATTTCCCCCGCAGAATATGGTGGGATAATGCCTAGAGCAAGTTGAAATAAAATAAATATCCTTCAGATTTAGAGTGGAATTGGAAAATGTGCTTCTCACCATCAGCGTATACATTTTTGCTTTTCCAACTTCGATTTCTGGTTGGAGTCTGTTGGGTAGCGGGTTTTCATTTTTGGGAAATCGTTTTATTTTTCCTTCCCGTAGAGCTTCTGCAGTTGGCTGGCAACCCACGAAAACGCGGCGAGGGAAAGCGATTTCTCACTCAAGATATTACGTCTTCGTACTTGGGTGATAACTTTTCCGGAGTTGCGTTTTCGATTCAGAATCTTTTTTCTGTAAGTTTAAACAAGCTTTCAAACTGACGCCTCAATCCATCCAGTCGAAAATTAATTACAAAAATAAAGGCAGTTATGTTCTTATCTTTGGATGGCAATAGAAGCGTCGGAATGTTCTCCTCTGCTATGACATTCTTATTCACAATTGTGAAATCACTGTTGATGCTTCGAGTGCGGTTAAATGGTGGTGTTATTTATTTGTTGATTTGATTAATGGCAGACAGGCGAAAGCAAATTTGATGAATGGTTCAGAATTTCTTGAGCATGATATTGAAATTCAATGCCAAACAACCGGTTGCAAAAGGATTGTTAGATATTATATTTCCGAATCGCGCTTGCTAAGACTGGACTGGAAATTTCCAGCTGAAAATAATCTTTCACAATTTTTTCGTCTTCTGAACATTCAGAAGAGAATCTCATCGCTAGCATGCTGTTGCAAACTTCTTATGAATACAACAAAAGTTATACGCAAACTGCTTTACTAAATCAACATCTATTTGTTTGATCTAGGTTTCTTGAAATATATCTTATTTAAACTCGGTCATAATTTTAAAAAAAAATGATTGGCTCTCAAAAACTGGTTTAGAACAGTGTTTCCACCAACGATTGCACCTTTTGAAATCAAAATCCCATCAACTATGGAGTAGCTCCACAGAGAGATTAAAGTGGAAGCATTTATTTCAATAAAATGGATACTAATACCTGGTAAAACCCCTTGACGACCTCCCGAAACCGCTCTCCGCCATTCGGTTGGTTGCTCTGGATTTCGGCTGGTGGAAGCTTTTGGAATCTTTTGGAATCGGTGAAGCAGAGAAAAGTTGAAACGCGTTGTCAGGCGCCTTTTTTGCACGAACAAAGTAGAAGAACATTTTTGTTCCGTTCTTTTTTTTTGCGCTTCTGTGATCGGTGACAGCAAATAAGTGAAGAAAATTTGTTTCTCAAGTACACACGGTGTGGTTTGGTGCCCAGAGAATGAATTTAATTGAAGGAGTTTTGCGCAAATAATTTTATGTAAATGGATGTGGTGTAGTTCGCATTTGAGGTTTAATTTAAAAAAGGATAATTATCACTACAATGTTCTCTATTGATTTCATTTGTTCACAAAAGAATTAAAACAATTGGTATTTTCATTACTGATATATGAATTCGAAAACGGGATTGAATTAAATACATGTATTTAAATGTCTTTTTCTCATATTAAAGGTGATAAAATCTGACTTCCATTTTTCTAATAAAAACTGTCCATTTGATGTTCGTAAAGCAAAAAGGATATGAATTCATTTATTTTGAAGAAAAAAAAATTGAACCTTATATTGTCCCATTAAATTCAATAGTTAATTTTCTCAGATTTTTTTTGGCACGATCTTTTTGAACAAAAACAAAGCTCAGCAACTCATTTTTACAACAACAAAAAAAAGAAACCTTTTATTGAAATAGTTTAAAGCGAGTTATGATTTTTTTTAATTTCTGGACTTACACCACACCACATCTAAAGATCGATCGAGTGTAACGAATATGATGAAAGCTAGCAAATCTGAAGATTATTCAACTGGTATTGCTCATTATTTGATTATTTGAATCGAACTTTACAAGTACCATAATCCGGGGTAAGATTAATCACTTTTTTAAATATTTTTCGATTATTTTTTCTGTTTAGGGGAATGTGGCATGTTTCATATTTTTAAAACCAGTACTGGACTCATATGAACGTAAAATATGGTTGCAGAAATGCATAAGATTACTTTAAATTTGATTTAAAAATCGATTTCGCCTCTGTTCAGAATTTGATGCTTTGGGGTAACATTGATTAGTCTCTATTTTAACGGATTTATCGAATATTTTTGATCATAATTGTTTCCTTTACAGCTTAATAATATTCACAAATGTTAGTTTATAAATTTTATATTGCTTTTTAACGTTTTCTTTTAAAAACATTTATAATCGAAAAAAGAACAATGATGCTGCATACATTTAGGGGCAAAAATTATACCAATTGCTAAATAGTTTTAGCTTCAAAATACAAATGAAATTTTACCTTACCTCTTGGAAAATGTCCTAATTTTGAAAATATAAAAAAAATTATCATTAAACGACTTTAAAAATAGAACTATAACTATACATATACAAAGAAAAAAAAGTTATTCTTTCACATTCCACAACTCGTTTGCATCTAAATGCTTTTTGGTATCATTAGGATAGCTGTTTGTTTGCGAGCCTTGAAAAAATAGATATTATAAGATTTTGAAATTACATTTTTAAGGCTATGATCATTTAGTATCCGGGCACTTTATTTCGGTAAGCTACGTTAGTAAAGCTCGGACATGCAAAACTTTAGTAGCGTTGTGTTGGTTATGAAAATGACTATCTTGCCTATTTTTGATAGATTTTTAAGTTACGTGTGTTTGAGATATTTACGATGCAAAAAGACATGGTTAAAATAATTTTGCACAAATTTGCTCCTTTTACGCATTTTGCGCCTCGAAAATTCTTCATTTTTGACTTGAAAGCTCATGAACTGTTGATTTTTTCCGATTTTTTTTTTCGGACCAAATGGTTAAGAAGTATAAGGAGCCACTCTAGGATCCACAAGAAGTTCAAACCAACCATCGGAGTGCAACCCTTGATCTTAAATATGGTAAAAAGTCTATGGTTATTGGGGATAACTGAATGTAGACTCCTTAAATAATGTAAATAATCCATTTCCGGCAGGAAAAAAGTGTTGCCTGACTAGTAGACACCAAGTAAATAACTTAAAATGATCAGTTCCAAAGATCGCAATCTGTGCATCCGTTTTTTACGCAATATGACAGATGTGTTCTGATGGACAAAAAAAATTATGTTAAAACCGGATTTAAGATATCAAATTCTTCGAGTTGCCTACTCATGAAAAGGTTCCAACCAGATTCCAATTGCTTTTTCTAGGTGAGTTTGCCTAAAATATCATGATTTTGGATAGGTTTTGTTTCTGTGGAAAAAAAAAATTAATACTTGACTGAAAAAAGTATGCAACGATAAAAAAGAGATGTTATGAAAAAGTTAGAGTATTCCTTGAAATCATTGATAAATATATTTTTTAATATTTTTACATTACATGTCATTTCCTCCATAGAAAGTTTTTCGTTCAAATGAATAGTTTTTAAAATACACACTTTTGTAACTGCCCGGATACTAAATGATCATAGCCTTAATAACAGACAAATAAATTCAAATACAAACCAAATTTTACCTGTTTGATACTTCAATTAATAGGCTTTCAAATGTAAAAAACAGTTTTCAAAAATTCTGACTGAGTTATTGATGATAATGTGGAAAAATGTATTGTTGGTTAAAGTTACCCCGGTGATCAAAGTTACCCCGTTTTACGGTAAGCTATTAAAATTCATGCTCTGAAAGGGGGCATCCATTAATTACGTAACGTTCCTAGGGGGGGAGGGAGTAAGGTCGCGCGTTACGAATTGTGACATAGGGGAGGGGGGGGGGAGGAATGCTCATCGTTACGTAACGATTTTTTCCTTAAGCATTTTAGTTTAATCACAGCTCTTTTGATATCATGCCATTTTTGCAAAATGATAAGCAAACCAAAATCAGTATATAATTTGTAAGCTTCATCATGATTGAATTGGTTTATAACTTCTTTAAAGATTCTGAGATAGACTCCTTAAAATGTGTATTGGATATCCTTGAAATAACTGTTGGAAAACCGAATATTATGTACATTTTCCCCCAAGAATTCAATTCAAACTTAAGACGGAAATTTTACTATTTTTTCTCAATTGATTAAAAAGATGCAATTTTGGATATTCCAACGAATATTACTAAGTAGAATATATTTTGCATAACAAGTTATGCTCCTTGGATAAAATAAATTAAACAAGATTGATCATCTGTTCACATGCACAAAGCAGCTAGTAATAAGACGAAGCGATTTGGAGATATTAATAGATAAGATAGATAATCTTTTGAAGAACGTAAAAAAATTTATATTAAAATCTTTTCTTACCTTCGAAAATCAGTATTTAAAATCATAAGAAGATGGGGGGGGGGGGTTATTATCAGCGTTACGTAATTATCATAGGGGGGTACGTCGAAGCGTTACGATTTGTGACATACGGGGGGGAGGGGTCGAAAAAGTGCAGTTTTTGCGTTACGTAATTTATGGATGCCGCCTAAGAGCTGGTGTCCCTCACCTCAGTGCAGTATACTTGGGCCAGGCGCGGTCCTAAAGCTCGTTTTTGGGAGGAAGAGTGCCCCTTTTCCTCCAATTTGATAAAAAGGAGATTTTCGTTTTTTTCGTATTATTATACCAGGAAGAGAAAAAAAAGACTTATGCTCATTGAGGAATGTCACATAATCATAAAAAATGTCATTTTATAATTTAAAAATATACACTTTTTGTTGAATAGAAGAAAATTTTAAGATTTTTTTTCAATTATCTTTTTTTCCTGAACTTCTTCATATAAGTGCAAGGTTATCTCAAAAAAATTTTAAAGATTCTATTTTTGAAACTCTACGTTCGAAAAACGCATATTTGAGATAAGTTATTGATGGCTTTGTTACATAATTGCTATGAACTTAAAACTGATTTTCAAATTCTTATTTTTCTTTGTTATTTTCCAGAATGGTGATTCGAAAATATCTTGTTTTTATCAATTTTTAAATTCATTTCCAATTGTAAGTTGTGGTCTATAAATATTTGAAATAAATATATTTGAATTTAAAAACTTTTCTCAATCTGAAACGAATGAATTTAATTTTCATCATTTGTTTAGAAAAGAAAAAAATTGTCACAAAGAGGGTCTGAATAAGATGAAAATAGTTTTTTTTATTTCTTGAAGGGTACAATTTTCTCCTTTATTTTGAGTCGATTTTTAAGAAATAATTGAAAAATTATGAAAAAAAATCACATTGATACAAAAAAAATTAACAGCTGATATTGACTGGTTTGTTACAAAGCTATTGAAAATAAAGGTTTTCATTAAATAATTATTTTCTCGATGGCTGCGAGTTATTTTGACTTATTTGACCAAATTTCAAATTATTCTTTAACTCAAAGGAATCTTAGATAATTTTGAAAACAAAACAAAACATCCGGATTTAACCCGGATTTTTTCACAATAGTTTTTTACTTTTTTTTTACCAAAAATTGAAATTTTTAAACGAGTTTCGTTAAAATAAACATGAACGATTTTATAGGCTCCCAAATACAATTTAAAAACGGCTGATGTATTGTGATTAAATTATAATTGTTTTTCTTCTTGATATTTCTGAATAATTCATGTATTTTTTCTCAAATTTGACGGAATATAGCCCGGTTTTCGAGTTAAAAAGAAAATTTTGAAATCAATTTTTCGGATTTCGCCAGCTTTTTAGTTCTAATAGCCCTTATTTGTCCGGCCCGGATACGATCGGGGAAAATTGATGCAACCTTAATCTAAAGCATTTTATCTTTGAAATTATAAAATCTAGGCAAAATGTGGATCTTTCATGAAATAAAGGATAATAAATAGATTTATAATCAGTATTTAGTTGTAATGTAGGGTTATAAGTTTATCAACTAATTATCGAATTCATAACGCCACAATCTTTCGAAACAGTTATTAAATCATATGCACATATTCTCTTACTTAATTTTTGGCATTTTGATACTCAAAGTAGAATTGTTAGACAAACATGAAAGTATCGTTAGGTGAAAACATCAAAGCTAGAGCGCTTCTACTCAAAAGTAGAAGAAATCGAACAGTTTAAAAAAAATGTGAGCTAGAGATTTTAGTGTTGCGGACAATTTTACTACTTGTGTAATTCTTAAATGCATCTTCTAAATTGAAATTGTCTTATTGTCTAACTTGTCAAACAAGATTGTCTTTTATTCAAAAACAGAATTGGGTTTTAAGCTGCTTTTTGTTAAAATCGGGACTTTTAAATTACAAGTGTATCAAGTACTTTAGAACCGAATCTCATCTATGTTAAGCGTTACATCGATCGTCGCACCCCTTGTCGAATTAGGAAAGCGTTACTGATGTTTTTGTTAAACGAGCGCGCGCAACAGCAACACTGGTTGTGCGCCATTTTACTTCATTCGAATTTGAACGCTCGTCGCGTGCACATTATACTTTCATCATTCTTATGTTAAATATAGTTTTATAGTTAAACATGTGTCCGCATTTCATTCTATCTGAAACCTCTGTCGAATAGGTTATGGGCCCAGATCAATGCGGAAGTTGATGGAAGTGTTTTCGCGACGTGAATAATAATTTTGTTCTCCCTAATCGGAACCGCGTTGAAAACTAAAAATGGCGGACAATAAAGTGTCGGTGGAAAAATTAAACGACCAGAACTATGCAGTCTGGAAATTTAAGATGCGTCTTCTTTTGGCACGCGAAGGTGTACTGGATGTGGTGATGAATCCGAAGCGGGAGGGTGCTGGTGCTGACTGGAATGTGTCAGACGAAAAAGCGCAAGCAGCTATCGGGTTATCGCTGGAAGACACCCAGCTTGTTCATGTGATGACGAAAACCAGTGCCAAGGAAATGTGGGACGCTCTTAAAGACTATCACGAGCGGAAGTCATTGTCTAGCATAGTGCATGTGGTGCGTTTGTTAATTACTACTCGGCTACAGGAAGGCGGAAGTATGGCAGAATATTTGAAGGAGATGACTATTCTGCGCCTTCGTCTGTCCGCTTTGGGGGAGGAAATGAAGGATTATTGGTTTGTCGCTCTGTTGCTGTCGAATTTACCAGAGTCTTACGGTAGTTTGGCTGTTGCACTCGAGAGCCGACCGGATGATGATCTCACGGTTGATTTTGTAAAAGGGAAGCTTTTGGATGAAGGAAGACGACGCGAAGAAAGTGCTGTTTTGGAAGAAAAAGCAATGGCGTCGAATGTTTTCAAACCTAAACCTGGGTTATTTTCCAAAAAGAAATTCGAATTTAAGTGTTTTAGTTGTGGGAAAAGCGGTCATATCAGACGCGATTGTCCGGATTTGGCATTGAACCGCCACAAAAGTGAGGATCAACAGGCAAATATTGCAATAAAGACAGAAGTGAATCCTGGTTCTCATGAAGTGTGTTTGGCTGCTGGAGTGAGTCATGAGATTGAAGGCGAATGGTTTTTCGATTCTGGTGCCACCGGCCACATGACAAATAGCAAAGCTAACATGGAAGGTTTTGTTCCGAAGCAAGTTACAATCTCTTTAGCTGATGGTAAAGTGATAAAATCTGATGGTACGGGTTGTATCCGTTTCGTATCGGTTAATGATGATGGTGCACGGGTAAACGTGAAGTTGGATGGTGTGTACCATGTTCCTACTCTTTCGGGTAACTTGCTGTCGGTAAGCAAGATTACTGACATGGGTTTTAAAGTGCTTTTCGAAAAATCCCAGTGCAGAGTTATGAGTGGAACTGATACCGTCTTGGTTGGGCAACGTAAGGGGGGTTTATACTATCTCAAGCAGTATACCGAAAAGGTTTCAAAAGTCATGATAAACCACGGAAATTTGTGCTGTCATTTATGGCACCATCGCTTGGGACATCGTGACCCTCAGGCAGTGTCGAAGATCCTTCGTGATAACCTGGGACACGGGTTGAAGATTGGTCACTGTGAAATACAATCCGTGTGTGGTTCTTGCTGCGAAGGAAAGCTGACTCGAGAATCTTTTCCCAAGTTTTCGGAAAGTCGATGTGCTGCTGTGGGTGATCTAGTTCATACGGATCTTGGTGGGCCAATGGAAGTGGCCACACCAAGTGGTAATCGATATTACATCGTTTTGGTTGATGACTTCAGTCGGTATTCAGTAGTGTATTTGTTGACGCAAAAGTCTCAAGCTGAGGAGAAAATTCGTGAGTATTGCTGTATGATGAAGAACCAGTTTGGTTACTATCCGAAATATATTAGAGCGGATGGAGGTGGTGAGTACTCGAGCAGTGCGCTTAAAAGGTATTTTTGTAATAACGGTATAATTCTGCAACAAACTGCACCGTACTCACCTGAACAAAATGGAGTTAGTGAACGTAAGAACAGACATCTTATGGAAATGACTCGGTGCATGCTCTCGGAATCCGGATTGGGTAAGAAATACTGGGCTGAAGCTATCTGTACTGCAAACTACTTACAGAACCGCTTACCATCTTCTACTGTAAATTCTACACCCTATGAGCTGTGGCATAATAAGAAGCCGGCCTATGGGCACCTTAGAATTTTTGGATCCGAAGCCTATGTTCACATTCCAAAGGAAAAACGACGCAAACTTGATATGAAGGCAGAAAAACTTGTGTTCGTGGGATATGCAGATGGGCGAAAGGCTTATCGTTTCCTGGATCCTAAAACAGACTTAATAAAGATCAGGAGGTCAGCCAAATTTCTAGAATTATGTACTACGAAAGAAGCTGTTCAAAACGAAGTTACCGAACCATCTGTGAAACCGTTGCAGCCGGTATCGGTAGAGTTGTTTGTGGATACTACTGATCAGCGTGACTCATCTTCACCGGAAATTTCAAGCACTGCGTCCAACGTAACTTCCGATTCGGAAGATGAAATAGATTCTCCTGATTTTGCCAGTGCTTCAGAAGGAGAAGATTTTCATGGTTTTTCGTTGGATGAAGTAGCTCGGCGATCAGCTAGGCCAACGAAAGGTGTACCTCCCAAACGTTTTATTGAAGAATTGTTTGCTGTAGGGACAGTGCTTGACGAAATGGAACCAATAACTTTTAAGGATGCTCTTGCTAGTGAACAGGGTGCACAGTGGAAGGCTGCAATGCTGGACGAGATGAAGTCGCATGCGGACAACGGAACTTGGGAGCTTGTTGACTTACCAGCTGGTCGGAAAGCGGTGGGTTGTCGTTGGGTTTTTAAATTAAAACGAAATTCCATGGGTGAGATCGTGAAGCACAAAGCGCGTTTGGTTGCCCAAGGATATTCCCAGAAATTTGGGGAGGACTATGATGAGGTTTTCGCACCAGTGACACGGCACACAACGCTTCGAGTACTGTTGGGTTTGGCTAGTAGAAACAATTTGACGATGAAACATTTTGATGTGAAAACAGCCTACTTGTATGGTTACTTGGACCAGGAAATATATATGAAGCAACCGCCAGGTCACGTGGTAAGCAATAAAGAACACATGGTTTGTCGCTTAAGGAGGAGTATTTACGGACTCAAACAGTCAGCTCGTTGTTGGAATCAGCGATTACATGGTGCTCTACAGGAAATGGGATATGTGCAAAGTGTTGCTGATCCTTGTTTGTACTTAAAGGACGTCGAGGGGAATAAAGTTTACATTCTAGTTTATGTGGACGATCTTTTGGTTTGTGCAGAATTATCATCCGATATTGACGCTGTCCATGAAACTTTAAAGAAATATTTTGAGATAACTGATCTGGGCGATGCGAATTTTTTCTTAGGCATTGAAATACGACGTGAACACGGGAAATATAGTATTTCGTTGGAGAAATATATTGAACGCATTGCTGACAAGTTTGGCCTCCGTGACGCGAAAGCGGCTAAAACGCCAATGGAATCTGGATATGTGAAGGTCGAAGACAAGAGCCCGTTGTTGAAGGATGGAACGATATACCGTAGCCTCGTAGGAGCTCTACTTTATATAGCAGTATGCGCAAGACCAGATATTGCTGTGAGCGCATCGATATTGGGTCGGAAGGTGAGCGCACCTACAGAAACAGATTGGGTGGCGGCCAAAAGAGTGGTTCGCTATTTAAAGTTTACGAAAACGTGGCAACTTCAATTTGGAAGATCTGCAGCAGAAGGTTTGATTGGCAGTACTGATGCTGATTGGGCCGGTGACATTGTAACCCGAAGGTCCACGACCGGTTTTGTTTTTCATTATGCTGGTGGTGCAGTATCGTGGGCTAGTCGCCGACAAAGCTGTGTCACTTTGTCCAGTATGGAAGCGGAATATGTGGCATTAAGCGAAGCTTGTCAGGAGCTAGTATGGCTTCTAGCGTTGCTGAAGGACCTGGGGGTGCCGCATCAGGGTCCAGTGCGAATTTTGGAAGACAATCAGAGCTGCATAGCATTTGTAGCATCCGAAAGAATAAATCGACGTTCCAAGCATATTGAGACTCGCGAATGTTATGTTAAACAGTTGCAAGAAGAAGGAATATTAAAGCTCGAATATTGTCCAACTGATGCCATGGTAGCTGACGTCTTTACTAAACCACTGGGTGCCGTCAAACAGCTGAGGTTCTCCGAGATGCTGGGTTTATCTGGATGCAACGATCGTTGAGGAGGAGTGTTAAGCGTTACATCGATCGTCGCACCCCTTGTCGAATTAGGAAAGCGTTACTGATGTTTTTGTTAAACGAGCGCGCGCAACAGCAACACTGGTTGTGCGCCATTTTACTTCATTCGAATTTGAACGCTCGTCGCGTGCACATTATACTTTCATCATTCTTATGTTAAATATAGTTTTATAGTTAAACATGTGTCCGCATTTCATTCTATCTGAAACCTCTGTCGAATAATCTAAAGGTTATCACAAGAATAAAAAAGAAACCCTTAATTTCAAAGATTTTAATTTTTCTATTTAACAGGCAATGACATAGAGGAGATAGGGGCATAATGGCCACCTTAAGAAGGACGCTTATTTAACAATAGCAAAACAGCTAGAATATGTGAGTTACTGCATTGTTCCGTGTTTGGACACTCAAAAAGTCTAATTTCTAACTGGCTGAAACTTGAAAAAGTAGATAAAAACGTTTAAAAATGCATTTTAAATTTTTTTTTTTGCTAAAAGCTGAAAAACAGTCACTGTAGGGGCATAATGAGAACAAACCCTGGGGCAGTATAAGCACCATTAATCGGGGCATGATGAGCGTTTGCTGCCGTAGAATCTAGCAGGAAGTTCAAATCGATGGAGTCAACTGTATTATAGAGCTATAGCTTGACTTGTTTCATCTGACTATTTGGCCTATTGGTAATGTGTTGAAGAGATAATAAGATGACTCGATTTCGATTCCTGGTCGAGGCGATTTGTTTCATTTACCATTCATAATCGATGCCCCGAGTCATCAAATTAAATGAAAAACGCGTTTATAAATTGATTATAGTGAAAAATCAAAAATTAAATGATGGTGAAAATTAAGGAACAATGTGTATGTCATGTTATAGTGCTTACATTATAGATCAAGGTGATTTAACGATCATAAGAGCTTATTTTCTGGTGTTCAAAAATTATAATATTTTCGTCACTTGAGAACCTAGTTGGTCTTTTTTTTTAAATGTTTCTGTAAATATGATAAGGAGATTGCATTTTTGCTGAAAAATTAATTCTATGGAAAGTACGAAACTAATCCTCATGAAAATGAATTTAAGAAAATACGTAGTTTTGTATAAAAGAGGATTGCTCACTTTATACCGGGTGTTTGTTATGCCGTCAATAAAACAACGAAAAATTTTGAAATTAAAAATAATGTAGAATGTTTTCAGAATGTTTTCCCGATCAGGAGAGCATATCAAAATAATTACTCAAACGTTTCTCACCAAGATATTTACATCTGATTCAGTTATAATTAAGTACTTCAAATTTTAGATTTTAAGTTTCTTCAATCTGAATTATATCTTATTCTGATTGACAAACTTGAATAGGGTTGAGCTCAAATTCAATGATCAAGATTTTTTTCGGATTGTACTAAAATAAAATGATTATAGCTTATTTTGATACACGTACAACTTTTTCTGAAACACGGACATCGAAGTCAACGGCTCAAACCTTACATTAACGAGTTTCGCTCAACAGATTCATAAAATTGAATGAAATTTTTGGGAAACCAAAAATGGGGCATGATTTTATCAAATAATGTGGTTTATTGACCTTCCACTAGAAAATTTTCTCGAAGCACTCATATCTTGATAAGTTATAATTTTGATATAATTTGTTCTGTCCAATATCAAACTATGCTATCTGAACGAGATATATTCTTGATAGGAGCATATTGAAAACTGATATAATTTAGCTATGATCGTATAGATTTTTTGATATAATTTGAGATATTTTAACATCCTACGAGTACTGAATTATAACTCATTTAGATAGAAATAATAAGTATCAAAATATCTCATTTTGATATAATTTTATTTTTCCCTCCTGATCGGGTTCGGTTCAACTGAATCCACCTGACGAGACCACAGCGGGTACAATGGGAAAAAAGATCCACAAATATTTCCCATAATCTGAATCAATTACCTTTTTCCCCTGCAGTACTTACCTGCTACATAATTGGTGGGAGGCGTTCTCGAGAAAGAAAGGTATCCCACGATAAAAAAAAACGGCGGCTAAGTAATTCTTCCTTCTCCATCTCTGAAATCCGGAACGGAAACCCTGTCGCAAGCTCTTGATTCTGAAACGTTGATGGGAAACCAAGTTTTCATCGATTGAGGAAGTGCTTAGGGAAAATGTTTAATAGATTTCCCCCTAATCTATTCATACTTTTCCACCTAGTAATGAAGCCCTGATGGGTCGTCATCGTCGTTTCCGTCGTCAGATTTAGCTCAGAAGGGTGTGGCTTAAATTAGCATAAACCGAGCCGTGTTTCCGAAAAATTGGATCCGCTCATGAATAAGTATCGATTTGGATGGAAGCGCACCTCGGCTACAGCGCACTTCCAAGCCGCCAGGCCCCGGATAAAAATGCTGGTTAAGGTGAAGAAATCACTTAGCGCCACAAACCGATCGGAATGGTCCATTTCGATGGCCCGCCCAGGAAAGTGATCAAATTTTCATAAAAAACTGTACTTTATGTGGCAAAGTAATCGGATTTTGCAGATCAGGGTAACACTTCAACATTTCCTATAAGAAACTGTTTCATACAAACGTTTCTCAGCCTAGAGACTTTCCAATGTTGTTGGCTTTCTGATTTGACAATTCCTTTAATAAAACTATCTCATCAATGTATTTATCATTGAAATTTTAATTTTATAGGTATATTCCCATTTTATTCTTAAATTTTAATCATTATTTTTCACAGAAAGTTTGTTCAAAACATTTCAATCAGTTTAAACTGTTTATTGATGTTTCAAAGGTGTTTCTGAAGCCATTGATTCTTGATTTTATTTTCCCTCTTGATTTTTTTTTTCATTCATGTTTCTCCCACACTAGCACAATGAATTTTGTCACTCGTTTTACCTCTCCCAGCCGAAGGCCAGCGCTCAAAGCATTTGTATATTTAATTTGTGTCGTTTCTTCATAAATTACTAATTAGTTGTGTAAACAGTTTTCATTACTGATGATTTCCGGATGCGCCGGATGACAGGAATTCCGTATCAAAAATCCCTCTGAATGAAAAAAAAGGAAAAGGAAAAATCTTTCCCTCGCAGCAATTTATTTAAAGCCGTATTGTGATGGTTTGGTGGAGGTGGAAAATCCTTGGTGTGTTGCTTTTTTTTTATTGGTTTAACGACATCCCCTGGGACGGAAAGGTAAGTACGATTGTGGTCATGACTGGGATCATCCACATTAACTCACCAGAAGAGCTGGGAGTGAAATTACATCCCTTGTTGAATTGGTTGCCGCATTCAAGGAAAGTTGGTTGCTTTTATGAATGTTTCCTTTGGCTAATTTGGTACTTTATGTTAACTGTTTCAAACTGTAAAATATGAGTTAAGAGGGTAGGCTTGGAAAATAAAAATTGGAAATGGATTGTTTGGCATCCAGTATAATTTTCCCGCCCAGCCAAATTCACAATTTCAAAATGCATTTTCTGGCCTTTAGAAGCGTTTTTTCGGGATTCTGAGAAAAATTTGGGATCACAACTTTAAAATGCGTTTTCTGGCCTTTAGAAGCGTTTTTCAGCGATTCTGAGCTAAATTTGGGATCACAACTTTAAAATGCGTTTTCTGGCCTTTAGAAGCGTATTTCGGCGATTCTGAGCTAAATTTGGGATCTTTAAAATGCGTTTTCTGGCCTTTAGAAGCGTTTTTCAGCGATACTGAGCTTTATTTGGGATCACAACTTTAAAATGCGTTTTCTGGCCTTTAGAAGCCTTTTTCGGCGATTCTGAGCTTAATTTGGGATCACAACTTTAAAATGCGTTTTCTGGCTTTTAAAGCGTTTTTCAGCGATTCTGAGCTTAATTTGGGATCACAACTTTAAAATGCGTTTTCTGGCCTTTAGAAGCCTTTTTCGGGGATTCTGAGCTTAATTTGGGATCACAACTTTAAAATGCGTTTTCTGGCCTTTAGAAGCGTATTTCGGCGATTCTGAGCTAAATTTGGGATCACAACTTTAAAATGCGTTTTCTGGCCTTTAGAAGCGTTTTTCTGCGATTCTGAGCTTAATTTGGGATCACAACTTTAAAATGCGTTTTCTGGCCTTTAGAAGCGTTTTTCAGCGATTCTGAGCTTAATTTGGGATCACAACTTTAAAATGCGTTTTCTGGCCTTTAGAAGCGTTTTTCAGCGATTCTGAGCTTAATTTGGGATCACAACTTTAAAATGCGTTTTCTGGCCTTTAGAAGCGTTTTTCAGCTATTCTGAGCTTAATTTGGGATCACAACTTTAAAATGCGTTTTCTGGCCTTTAGAAGCCTTTTTCGGCGATTCTGAGCTTAATTTGGGATCACAACTTTAAAATGCGTTTTCTGGCCTTTAGAAGCGTATTTCGGCGATTCTGAGCTTAATTTGGGATCACAACTTTAAAATGCGTTTTCTGGCCTTTAGAAGCGTTTTTCAGCGATACTGAGCTTTATTTGGGATCACAACTTTAAAATGCGTTTTCTGGCCTTTAGAAGCCTTTTTCGGCGATTCTGAGCTTAATTTGGGATCACAACTTTAAAAATGCATTTTCTGGCCTTTAGAAGCGTTTTTCTGCGATTCTGAGCTTAATTTGGGATCACAACTTTAAAATACGTTTTCTGGCCTTTAGAAGCGTTTTTCAGCGATTCTGAGCTTAATTTGGGATCACAACTTTAAAATGCGTTTTCTGGCCTTTAGAAGCGTATTTCGGCGATTCTGAGCTTAATTTGGGATCACAACTTTAAAATGCGTTTTCTGGCCTTTTTTCAGCGTTTTTCAGCGATTCTGAGCTTAATTTGGGATCACAACTTTAAAATGCGTTTTCTGGCCTGTAGAAGCCTTTTTCGGCGATTCTGAGCTTAATTTGGGATCACAACTTTAAAATGCGTTTTCTGGCCTTTAGAAGCGTATTTCGGCGATTCTGAGCTAAATTTGGGATCACAACTTTAAAATGCGTTTTCTGGCCTTTTTTCAGCGTTTTTCAGCGATTCTGAGCTTAATTTGGGATCACAACTTTAAAATGCGTTTTCTGGCCCTTAGAAGCGTTTTTCAGCGATTCTGAGCTTAATTTGGGATCACAACTTTAAAATGCGTTTTCTGGCCTTTAGAAGCCTTTTTCGGCGATTCTGAGCTTAATTTGGGATCACAACTTTAAAATGCGTTTTCTGGCCTTTAGAAGCGTTTTTCAGCGATTCTGAGCTTAATTTGGGATCACAACTTTAAAATGCGTTTTCTGGCCTTTAGAAGCGTATTTCGGCGATTCTGAGCTTAATTTGGGATCACAACTTTAAAATGCGTTTTCTGGCCTTTTTTCAGCGTTTTTCAGCGATTCTGAGCTTAATTTGGGATCACAACTTTAAAATGCGTTTTCTGGCCTTTAGAAGCGTTTTTCAGCGATTCTGAGCTTAATTTGGGATCACAACTTTAAAATGCGTTTTCTGGCCTTTAGAAGCCTTTTTCGGCGATTCTGAGCTTAATTTGCGATCACAACTTTAAAATGCGTTTTCTGAGCTAAATTTGGGATCACAACTTTAAAATGCGTTTTCTGGCCTTTAGAAGCGTATTTCGGCGATTCTGAGCTAAATTTGGGATCTTTAAAATGCGTTTTCTGGCCTTTAGAAGCGTTTTTCAGCGATACTGAGCTTTATTTGGGATCACAACTTTAAAATGCGTTTTCTGGCCTTTAGAAGCCTTTTTCGGCGATTCTGAGCTTAATTTGGGATCACAACTTTAAAATGCGTTTTCTGGCTTTTAAAGCGTTTTTCAGCGATTCTGAGCTTAATTTGGGATCACAACTTTAAAATGCGTTTTCTGGCCTTTAGAAGCCTTTTTCGGGGATTCTGAGCTTAATTTGGGATCACAACTTTAAAATGCGTTTTCTGGCCTTTAGAAGCGTATTTCGGCGATTCTGAGCTAAATTTGGGATCACAACTTTAAAATGCGTTTTCTGGCCTTTAGAAGCGTTTTTCTGCGATTCTGAGCTTAATTTGGGATCACAACTTTAAAATGCGTTTTCTGGCCTTTAGAAGCGTTTTTCAGCGATTCTGAGCTTAATTTGGGATCACAACTTTAAAATGCGTTTTCTGGCCTTTAGAAGCGTTTTTCAGCGATTCTGAGCTTAATTTGGGATCACAACTTTAAAATGCGTTTTCTGGCCTTTAGAAGCGTTTTTCAGCTATTCTGAGCTTAATTTGGGATCACAACTTTAAAATGCGTTTTCTGGCCTTTAGAAGCCTTTTTCGGCGATTCTGAGCTTAATTTGGGATCACAACTTTAAAATGCGTTTTCTGGCCTTTAGAAGCGTATTTCGGCGATTCTGAGCTTAATTTGGGATCACAACTTTAAAATGCGTTTTCTGGCCTTTAGAAGCGTTTTTCAGCGATACTGAGCTTTATTTGGGATCACAACTTTAAAATGCGTTTTCTGGCCTTTAGAAGCCTTTTTCGGCGATTCTGAGCTTAATTTGGGATCACAACTTTAAAATGCATTTTCTGGCCTTTAGAAGCGTTTTTCTGCGATTCTGAGCTTAATTTGGGATCACAACTTTAAAATACGTTTTCTGGCCTTTAGAAGCGTTTTTCAGCGATTCTGAGCTTAATTTGGGATCACAACTTTAAAATGCGTTTTCTGGCCTTTAGAAGCGTATTTCGGCGATTCTGAGCTTAATTTGGGATCACAACTTTAAAATGCGTTTTCTGGCCTTTTTTCAGCGTTTTTCAGCGATTCTGAGCTTAATTTGGGATCACAACTTTAAAATGCGTTTTCTGGCCTGTAGAAGCCTTTTTCGGCGATTCTGAGCTTAATTTGGGATCACAACTTTAAAATGCGTTTTCTGGCCTTTAGAAGCGTATTTCGGCGATTCTGAGCTAAATTTGGGATCACAACTTTAAAATGCGTTTTCTGGCCTTTTTTCAGCGTTTTTCAGCGATTCTGAGCTTAATTTGGGATCACAACTTTAAAATGCGTTTTCTGGCCTTTAGAAGCGTTTTTCAGCGATTCTGAGCTTAATTTGGGATCACAACTTTAAAATGCGTTTTCTGGCCTTTAGAAGCCTTTTTCGGCGATTCTGAGCTTAATTTGGGATCACAACTTTAAAATGCGTTTTCTGGCCTTTAGAAGCGTTTTTCAGCGATTCTGAGCTTAATTTGGGATCACAACTTTAAAATGCGTTTTCTGGCCTTTAGAAGCGTATTTCGGCGATTCTGAGCTTAATTTGGGATCACAACTTTAAAATGCGTTTTCTGGCCTTTTTTCAGCGTTTTTCAGCGATTCTGAGCTTAATTTGGGATCACAACTTTAAAATGCGTTTTCTGGCCTTTAGAAGCGTTTTTCAGCGATTCTGAGCTTAATTTGGGATCACAACTTTAAAATGCGTTTTCTGGCCTTTAGAAGCCTTTTTCGGCGATTCTGAGCTTAATTTGCGATCACAACTTTAAAATGCGTTTTCTGGCCTTTAGAAGCGTTTTTCAGCGATTCTGAGCTTAATTTGGGATCACAACTTTAAAATGCGTTTTCTGGCCTTTAGAAGCCTTTTTCGGCGATTCTGAGCTTAATTTGGGATCACAACTTTAAAATGCGTTTTCTGGCCTTTAGAAGCGTTTTTCAGCGATTCTGAGCTTAATTTGGGATCACAACTTTAAAATGCGTTTTCTGGCCTTGAGAAGCGTATTTCGGCGATTCTGAGCTAAATTTGGGATCACAACTTTAAAATGCGTTTTCTGGCCTTTTTTCAGCGTTTTTCAGCGATTCTGAGCTTAATTTGGGATCACAACTTTAAAATGCGTTTTCTGGCCTTTAGAAGCCTTTTTCGGCGATTCTGAGCTTAATTTGGGATCACAACTTTAAAATGCGTTTTCTGGCCTTTAGAAGCGTATTTCGGCGATTCTGAGCTAAATTTGGGATCACAACTTTAAAATGCGTTTTCTGGCCTTTTTTCAGCGTTTTTCAGCGATTCTGAGCTTAATTTGGGATCACAACTTTAAAATGCGTTTTCTGGCCTTTAGAAGCCTTTTTCGGCGATTCTGAGCTTAATTTGGGATCACAACTTTAAAATGCGTTTTCTGGCCTTTAGAAGCGTTTTTCAGCGATTCTGAGCTTAATTTGGGATCACAACTTTAAAATGCGTTTTCTGGCCTTTAGAAGCGTTTTTCAGCGATTCTGAGCTCAATTTGGGATCACAACTTTAAAATGCGTTTTCTAGCCTTTAGAAGCGTTTTTCAGCGATTCTGAGCTTAATTTGGGATCACAACTTTAAAATGCGTTTTCTGGCCTTTAGAAGCGTTTTTCAGCGATTCTGAGCTCAATTTGGGATCACAACTTTAAAATGCGTTTTCTGGCCTTTAGAAGCGTTTTTCAGCGATTCTGAGCTTAATTTGGGATCACAACTTTAAAATGCGTTTTCTGGCCTTTAGAAGCGTTTTTCAGCGATTCTGAGCTCAATTTGGGATCACAACTTTAAAATGCGTTTTCTGGCCTTTAGAAGCGTTTTTCAGCGATTCTGAGCTCAATTTGGGATCACAACTTTAAAATGCGTTTTCTAGCCTTTAGAAGCGTTTTTCAGCGATTCTGAGCTCAATTTGGGATCACAGCTTTAAAATGCGTTTTCTGGCCTTTAGAAGCGTTTTTCAGCGATTCTGAGCTCAATTTGGGATCACAACTTTAAAATGCGTTTTCTGGCCTTTAGAAGCGTTTTTCAGCGATTCTGAGCTTAATTTGGGATCACAACTTTAAAATGCGTTTTCTGGCCTTTAGAAGCGTTTTTCAGCGATTCTGAGCTCAATTTGGGATCACAACTTTAAAATGCGTTTTCTGGCCTTTAGAAGCGTTTTTCAGCAATTCTGAGCTTAATTTGGGATCACAACTTTAAAATGCGTTTTCTTGCCTTTAGAAGCGTTTTTCAGCGATTCTGAGCTTAATTTGGGATCACAACTTTAAAATGCGTTTTCTGGCCTTTAGAAGCGTTTTTCAGCGATTCTGAGCTTAATTTGGGATCACAACTTTAAAATGCGTTTTCTGGCCTTTAGAAGCGTTTTTCGGGGATTCTGAGCTTAATTTGGGATCACAACTTTAAAATACGTTTTCTAGCCTTTAGAAGCGTTTTTCAGCGATTCTGAGCTCAGTTTGGGATCACAACTTTAAAATGCGTTTTCTGGCCTTTAGAAGCGTTTTTCAGCGATTCTGAGCTTAATTTGGGATCACAACTTTAAAATGCGTTTTCTGGCCTTTAGAAGCGTTTTTCAGCGATTCTGAGCTTAATTTGGGATCACAACTTTAAAATGCGTTTTCTGGCCTTTAGAAGCGTTTTTCAGCGATTCTGAGCTCAATTTGGGATCACAACTTTAAAATGCGTTTTCTGGCCTTTAGAAGCGTTTTTCAGCGATTCTGAGCTTAATTTGGGATCACAACTTTAAAATGCGTTTTCTGGCCTTTAGAAGCGTTTTTCAGCGATTCTGAGCTTAATTTGGGATCACAACTTTAAAATGCGTTTTCTGGCCTTTAGAAGCCTTTTTCGGCGATTCTGAGCTTAATTTGGGATCACAACTTTAAAATGCGTTTTCTGGCCTTTAGAAGCGTTTTTCAGCGATTCTGAGCTCAATTTGGGATCACAACTTTAAAATGCGTTTTCTGGCCTTTAGAAGCGTTTTTCAGCGATTCTGAGCTTAATTTGGGATCACAACTTTAAAATGCGTTTTCTGGCCTTTGAAAGCGTTTTTCAGCGATTCTGAGCTTAATTTGGGATCACAACTTTAAAATGCGTTTTCTGGCCTTTAGAAGCGTTTTTCAGCGATTCTGAGCTTAATTTGGGATCACAACTTTAAAATGCGTTTTCTTGCCTTTAGAAGCGTTTTTCAGCGATTCTGAGCTTAATTTGGGATCACAACTTTAAAATGCGTTTTCTGGCCTTTAGAAGCGTTTTTCAGCGATTCTGAGCTTAATTTGGGATCACAACTTTAAAATGCGTTTTCTGGCCTTTAGAAGCGTTTTTCGGGGATTCTGAGCTTAATTTGGGATCACAACTTTAAAATGCGTTTTCTGGCCTTTAGAAGCGTTTTTCAGCGATTCTGAGCTTAATTTGGGATCACAACTTTAAAATGCGTTTTCTGGCCTTTAGAAGCGTTTTTCAGCGATTCTGAGCTCAATTTGGGATCACAACTTTAAAATGCGTTTTCTGGCCTTTAGAAGCGTTTTTCAGCGATTCTGAGCTTAATTTGGGATCACAACTTTAAAATGCGTTTTCTGGCCTTCAGAAGCGTTTTTCAGCGATTCTGAGCTTAATTTGGGATCACAACTTTAAAATGCGTTTTCTGGCCTTTAGAAGCCTTTTTCGGGGATTCTGAGCTTAATTTGGGATCACAACTTTAAAATGCGTTTTCTAGCCTTTAGAAGCGTTTTTCAGCGATTCTGAGCTCAATTTGGGATCACAACTTTAAAATGCGTTTTCTGGCCTTTAGAAGCCTTTTTCGGGGATTCTGAGCTTAATTTGGGATCACAACTTTAAAATGCGTTTTCTGGCCTTTAGAAGCGTTTTTCAGCGATTCTGAGCTTAATTTGGGATCACAACTTTAAAATGCGTTTTCTGGCCTTTGAAAGCGTTTTTCAGCGATTCTGAGCTCAATTTGGGATCACAACTTTAAAATGCGTTTTCTGGCCTCTAGAAGCGTTTTTCGGGGATTCTGAGCTTAATTTGGGATCACAACTTTAAAATGCATTTTCTGGCCTTTAGAAGCGTTTTTCGGGGATTCTGAGCTTAATTTGGGATCACAACTTTAAAATACGTTTTCTAGGCTTTAGAAGCGTTTTTCAGCGATTCTGAGCTCAGTTTGGGATCACAACTTTAAAATGCGTTTTCTGGCCTTTAGAAGCGTTTTTCAGCGATTCTGAGCTTAATTTGGGATCACAACTTTAAAATGCGTTTTCTGGCCTTTAGAAGCGTTTTTCAGCGATTCTGAGCTTAATTTGGGATCACAACTTTAAAATGCGTTTTCTGGCCTTTAGAAGCGTTTTTCAGCGATTCTGAGCTCAATTTGGGATCACAACTTTAAAATGCCTTTTCTGGCCTTTAGAAGCGTTTTTCAGCGATTCTGAGCTTAATTTGGGATCACAACTTTAAAATGCGTTTTCTGGCCTTTGAAAGCGTTTTTCAGCGATTCTGAGCTCAATTAGGGATCACAACTTCAAAATGCCTTTTCTGGCCTTTAGAAGCGTTTTTCAGCGATTCTGAGCTTAATTTGGGATCACAACTTTAAAATGCGTTTTCTTGCCTTTAGAAGCGTTTTTCAGCGATTCTGAGCTTAATTTGGGATCACAACTTTAAAATGCGTTTTCTGGCCTTTAGAAGCGTTTTTCAGCGATTCTGAGCTTAATTTGGGATCACAACTTTAAAATGCGTTTTCTGGCCTTTGAAAGCGTTTTTCAGCGATTCTGAGCTCAATTAGGGATCACAACTTCAAAATGCCTTTTCTGGCCTTTAGAAGCGTTTTTCAGCGATTCTGAGCTTAATTTGGGATCACAACTTTAAAATGCGTTTTCTTGCCTTTAGAAGCGTTTTTCAGCGATTCTGAGCTCAGTTTGGGATCACAACTTTAAAATGCGTTTTCTGGCCTTTAGAAGCGTTTTTCAGCGATTCTGAGCTTAATTTGGGATCACAACTTTAAAATGCGTTTTCTGGCCTTTAGAAGCGTTTTTCAGCGATTCTGAGCTTAATTTGGGATCACAACTTTAAAATGCGTTTTCTGGCCTTTGAAAGCGTTTTTCAGCGATTCTGAGCTCAATTAGGGATCACAACTTCAAAATGCCTTTTCTGGCCTTTAGAAGCGTTTTTCAGCGATTCTGAGCTTAATTTGGGATCACAACTTTAAAATGCGTTTTCTTGCCTTTAGAAGCGTTTTTCAGCGATTCTGAGCTTAATTTGGGATCACAACTTTAAAATGCGTTTTCTGGCCTTTAGAAGCGTTTTTCAGCGATTCTGAGCTTAATTTGGGATCACAACTTTAAAATGCGTTTTCTTGCCTTTTTTCAGCGTTTTTCAGCGATTCTGAGCTTAATTTGGGATCACAACTTTAAAATGCGTTTTCTGGCCTTTAGAAGCGTTTTTCAGCAATTCTGAGCTTAATTTGGGATCACAACTTTAAAATACGTTTTCTAGCCTTTAGAAGCGTTTTTCAGCGATTCTGAGCTCAGTTTGGGATCACAACTTTAAAATGCGTTTTCTGGCCTTTAGAAGCGTTTTTCAGCGATTCTGAGCTTAATTTGGGATCACAACTTTAAAATGCGTTTTCTGGCCTTTAGAAGCGTTTTTCGGGGATTCTGAGCTCAATTTGGGATCACAACTTTAAAATGCGTTTTCTGGCCTTTAGAAGCCTTTTTCGGGGATTCTGAGCTTAATTTGGGATCACAACTTTAAAATGCGTTTTCTGGCCTTTAGAAGCGTTTTTCAGCGATTCTGAGCTTAATTTGGGATCACAACTTTAAAATGCGTTTTCTGGCCTTTAGAAGCGTTTTTCAGCGATTCTGAGCTTAATTTGGGATCACAACTTTAAAATGCGTTTTCTGGCCTTTAGAAGCGTTTTTCAGCGATTCTGAGCTTAATTTGGGATCACAACTTTAAAATGCGTTTTCTGGCCTTTAGAAGCCTTTTTCGGGGATTCTGAGCTTAATTTGGGATCACAACTTTAAAATGCGTTTTCTGGCCTTTAGAAGCGTTTTTCAGCGATTCTGAGCTTAATTTGGGATCACAACTTTAAAATGCGTTTTCTTGCCTTTAGAAGCGTTTTTCAGCGATTCTGAGCTTAATTTGGGATCACAACTTTAAAATGCGTTTTCTGGCCTTTAGAAGCCTTTTTCGGCGATTCTGAGCTTAATTTGGGATCACAACTTTAAAATGCGTTTTCTGGCCTTTAGAAGCGTTTTTCAGCGATTCTGAGCTTAATTTGGGATCACAACTTTAAAATGCGTTTTCTGGCCTTTAGAAGCGTTTTTCAGCGATTCTGAGCTCAATTTGGGATCACAACTTTAAAATGCGTTTTCTGGCCTTTAGAAGCGTTTTTCAGCGATTCTGAGCTCAATTTGGGATCACAACTTTAAAATGCGTTTTCTGGCCTTTAGAAGCGTTTTTCAGCGATTCTGAGCTTAATTTGGGATCACAACTTTAAAATGCGTTTTCTGGCCTTTAGAAGCCTTTTTCGGCGATTCTGAGCTTAATTTGGGATCACAACTTTAAAATGCGTTTTCTGGCCTTTAGAAGCGTTTTTCAGCGATTCTGAGCTTAATTTGGGATCACAACTTTAAAATGCGTTTTCTTGCCTTTAGAAGCGTTTTTCTGCGATTCTGAGCTTAATTTGGGATACCAACTTTAAAATGTGTTTTCTGGCCTTTAGAAGCGTTTTTCAGCGATTCTGAGCTTAATTTGGGATCACAACTTTAAAATGCGTTTTCTGGCCTTTAGAAGCGTTTTTCAGCGATTCTGAGCTTAATTTGGGATCACAACTTTAAAATGCGTTTTCTGGCCTTTAGAAGCGTTTTTCGGGGATTCTGAGCTTAATTTGGGATCACAACTTTAAAATGCGTTTTCTGGCCTTTAGAAGCGTTTTTCAGCGATTCTGAGCTTAATTTGGGATCACAACTTTAAAATGCGTTTTCTGGCCCTTAGAAGCGTTTTTCGGGGATTCTGAGCTTAATTTGGGATCACAACTTTAAAATGCGTTTTCTGGCCTTTAGAAGCCTTTTTCGGGGATTCTGAGCTTAACTTGGGATCACAACTTTAAAATGCGTTTTCTAGCCTTTAGAAGCGTTTTTCAGCGATTCTGAGCTCAATTTGGGATCACAACTTTAAAATGCGTTTTCTGGCCTTTAGAAGCCTTTTTCGGGGATTCTGAGCTTAATTTGGGATCACAACTTTAAAATGCGTTTTCTGGCTTTTAGAAGCGTTTTTCAGCGATTCTGAGCTCAATTTGGGATCACAACTTTAAAATGCGTTTTCTGGCCTTTAGAAGCGTTTTTCAGCGATTCTGAGCTCAATTTGGGATCACAACTTTAAAATGCGTTTTCTGGCCTTTAGAAGCGTTTTTCAGCGATTCTGAGCTTAATTTGGGATCACAACTTTAAAATGCGTTTTCTGGCCTTTAGAAGCCTTTTTCGGGGATTCTGAGCTTAATTTGGGATCACAACTTTAAAATGCGTTTTCTGGCCTTTAGAAGCGTTTTTCAGCGATTCTGAGCTCAATTTGGGATCACAACTTTAAAATGCGTTTTCTGGCCTTTAGAAGCGTTTTTCAGCGATTCTGAGCTTAATTTGGGATCACAACTTTAAAATGCGTTTTCTGGCCTTTTTTCAGCGTTTTTCAGCGATTCTGAGCTTAATTTGGGATCACAACTTTAAAATACGTTTTCTAGCCTTTAGAAGCGTTTTTCAGCGATTCTGAGCTCAGTTTGGGATCACAACTTTAAAATGCGTTTTCTGGCCTTTAGAAGCGTTTTTCAGCGATTCTGAGCTTAATTTGGGATCACAACTTTAAAATGCGTTTTCTGGCCTTTAGAAGCGTTTTTCAGCGATTCTGAGCTTAATTTGGGATCACAACTTTAAAATGCGTTTTCTGGCCTTTAGAAGCGTTTTTCAGCGATTCTGAGCTCAATTTGGGATCACAACTTTAAAATGCGTTTTCTGGCCTTTAGAAGCCTTTTTCGGCGATTCTGAGCTTAATTTGGGATCACAACTTTAAAATGCGTTTTCTGGCCTTTAGAAGCGTTTTTCAGCGATTCTGAGCTTAATTTGGGATCACAACTTTAAAATGCGTTTTCTTGCCTTTAGAAGCGTTTTTCAGCGATTCTGAGCTTAATTTGGGATCACAACTTTAAAATGCGTTTTCTGGCCTTTAGAAGCGTTTTTCAGCGATTCTGAGCTCAATTTGGGATCACAACTTTAAAATGCGTTTTCTGGCCTTTAGAAGCGTTTTTCAGCGATTCTGAGCTTAATTTGGGATCACAACTTTAAAATGCGTTTTCTGGCCTTTAGAAGCGTTTTTCAGCGATTCTGAGCTCAATTTGGGATCACAACTTTAAAATGCGTTTTCTGGCCTTTAGAAGCGTTTTTCAGCGATTCTGAACTCAATTTGGGATCACAACTTTAAAATGCGTTTTCTGGCCTTTAAAGGGTTTTTCAGCGATTCTGAGCTCAATTTGGGATCACAACTTTAAAATGCGTTTTCTGGCCTTTAGAAGCGTTTTTCAGCGATTCTGAGCTTAATTTGGGATTACAACTTTAAAATGCGTTTTCTGGCCTTTAGAAGCGTTTTTCAGCGATTCTGAGCTTAATTTGGGATCACAACTTTAAAATGCGTTTTCTGGCCTTAAGAAGCGTTTTTCAGCGATTCTGAGCTTAATTTGGGATCACAACTTTAAAATGCGTTTTCTGGCCTTTAGAAGCGTTTTTCAGCGATTCTGAGCTCAATTTGGGATCACAACTTTAAAATGCGTTTTCTGGCCTTTAGAAGCGTTTTTCAGCGATTCTGAGCTTAATTTGGGATCACAACTTTAAAATGCGTTTTCTGGCCTTTAGAAGCGTTTTTCGGGGATTCTGAGCTTAATTTGGGATCACAACTTTAAAATACGTTTTTTAGCCTTTAGAAGCATTTTTCAGCGATTCTGAGCTCAGTTTGGGATCACAACTTTAAAATGCGTTTTCTGGCCTTTAGAAGCGTTTTTCAGCGATTCTGAGCTTAATTTGGGATCACAACTTTAAAATGCGTTTTCTGGCCTTTAGAAGCGTTTTTCAGCGATTCTGAGCTCAATTTGGGATCACAACTTTAAAATGCGTTTTCTGGCCATTAGAAGCGTTTTTCAGCGATTCTGAGCTTAATTTGGGATCAGAACTTTAAAATGCGTTTTCTGGCCTTTAGAAGCGTTTTTCAGCGATTCTGAGCTCAATTTGGGATCACAACTTTAAAATGCGTTTTCTGGCCTTTAGAAGCGTTTTTCAGCGATTCTGAGCTTAATTTGGGATCACAACTTTAAAATGCGTTTTCTTGCCTTTAGAAGCGTTTTTCAGCGATTCTGAGCTTAATTTGGGATCACAACTTTAAAATGCGTTTTCTGGCCTTAAGAAGCGTTTTTCAGCGATTCTGAGCTTAATTTGGGATCACAACTTTAAAATGCGTTTTCTGGCCTTTAGAAGCGTTTTTCAGCGATTCTGAGCTCAATTTGGGATCACAACTTTAAAATGCGTTTTCTGGCCTTTAGAAGCGTTTTTCAGCGATTCTGAGCTTAATTTGGGATCACAACTTTAAAATGCGTTTTCTGGCCTTTAGAAGCGTTTTTCGGGGATTCTGAGCTTAATTTGGGATCACAACTTTAAAATACGTTTTTTAGCCTTTAGAAGCATTTTTCAGCGATTCTGAGCTCAGTTTGGGATCACAACTTTAAAATGCGTTTTCTGGCCTTTAGAAGCGTTTTTCAGCGATTCTGAGCTTAATTTGGGATCACAACTTTAAAATGCGTTTTCTGGCCTTTAGAAGCGTTTTTCAGCGATTCTGAGCTCAATTTGGGATCACAACTCTAAAATGCGTTTTCTGGCCTTTAGAAGCGTTTTTCAGCGATTCTGAGCTTAATTTGGGATCACAACTTTAAAATGCGTTTTCTGGCCTTTAGAAGCCTTTTTCGGCGATTCTGAGCTTAATTTGGGATCAGAACTTTAAAATGCGTTTTCTGGCCTTTAGAAGCGTTTTTCAGCGATTCTGAGCTTAATTTGGGATCACAACTTTAAAATGCGTTTTCTGGCCTTTAGAAGCCTTTTTCGGCGATTCTGAGCTCAATTTGGGATCACAACTTTAAAATGCGTTTTCTGGCCTTTAGAAGCGTTTTTCAGCGATTCTGAGCTTAATTTGGGATCACAACTTTAAAATGCGTTTTCTGGCCTTTAGAAGCCTTTTTCGGCGATTCTGAGCTTAATTTGGGATCACAACTTTAAAATGCGTTTTCTGGCCTTTAGAAGCGTTTTTCAGCGATTCTGAGCTTAATTTGGGATCACAACTTTAAAATGCGTTTTCTGGCCTTTAGAAGCGTTTTTCAGCGATTCTGAGCTCAATTTGGGATCACAACTTTAAAATGCGTTTTCTGGCCATTAGAAGCGTTTTTCAGCGATTCTGAGCTTAATTTGGGATCAGAACTTTAAAATGCGTTTTCTGGCCTTTAGAAGCGTTTTTCGGCGATTCTGAGCTCAATTTGGGATCACAACTTTAAAATGCGTTTTCTGGCCTTTAGAAGCGTTTTTCAGCGATTCTGAGCTTAATTTGGGATCACAACTTTAAAATGCGTTTTCTGGCCTTTAGAAGCGTTTTTCAGCGATTCTGAGCTTAATTTGGGATCACAACTCTAAAATGCGTTTTCTGGCCTTTAGAAGCGTTTTTCAGCGATTCTGAGCTTAATTTGGGATCACAACTTTAAAATGCGTTTTCTGGCCTTTAGAAGCCTTTTTCGGCGATTCTGAGCTTAATTTGGGATCAGAACTTTAAAATGCGTTTTCTGGCCTTTAGAAGCGTTTTTCAGCGATTCTGAGCTTAATTTGGGATCACAACTTTAAAATGCGTTTTCTGGCCTTTAGAAGCCTTTTTCAGCGATTCTGAGCTTAATTTGGGATCACAACTCTAAAATGCGTTTTCTGGCCTTTAGAAGCGTTTTTCAGCGATTCTGAGCTTAATTTGGGATCACAACTTTAAAATGCGTTTTCTGGCCTTTAGAAGCCTTTTTCGGCGATTCTGAGCTTAATTTGGGATCAGAACTTTAAAATGCGTTTTCTGGCCTTTAGAAGCGTTTTTCAGCGATTCTGAGCTTAATTTGGGATCACAACTTTAAAATGCGTTTTCTGGCCTTTAGAAGCCTTTTTCGGCGATTCTGAGCTTAATTTGGGATCACAACTTTAAAATGCGTTTTCTGGCCTTTAGAAGCGTTTTTCAGCGATTCTGAGCTCAATTTGGGATCACAACTTTAAAATGCGTTTTCTGGCCTTTAGAAGCGTTTTTCAGCGATTCTGAGCTTAATTTGGGATCACAACTTTAAAATGCGTTTTCTGGCCTTTAGAAGCCTTTTTCGGCGATTCTGAGCTTAATTTGGGATCACAACTTTAAAATGCGTTTTCTGGCCTTTAGAAGCGTTTTTCAGCGATTCTGAGCTTAATTTGGGATCACAACTCTAAAATGCGTTTTCTGGCCTTTAGAAGCGTTTTTCAGCGATTCTGAGCTTAATTTGGGATCACAACTTTAAAATGCGTTTTCTGGCCTTTAGAAGCCTTTTTCGGCGATTCTGAGCTTAATTTGGGATCAGAACTTTAAAATGCGTTTTCTGGCCTTTAGAAGCGTTTTTCAGCGATTCTGAGCTTAATTTGGGATCACAACTTTAAAATGCGTTTTCTGGCCTTTAGAAGCCTTTTTCGGCGATTCTGAGCTTAATTTGGGATCACAACTTTAAAATGCGTTTTCTGGCCTTTAGAAGCGTTTTTCAGCGATTCTGAGCTCAATTTGGGATCACAACTTCAAAATGCGTTTTCTGGCCTTTAGAAGCGTTTTTCAGCGATTCTGAGCTTAATTTGGGATCACAACTTTAAAATGCGTTTTCTGGCCTTTAGAAGCCTTTTTCGGCGATTCTGAGCTTAATTTGGGATCAGAACTTTAAAATGCGTTTTCTGGCCTTTAGAAGCGTTTTTCAGCGATTCTGAGCTTAATTTGGGATCACAACTTTAAAATGCGTTTTCTGGCCTTTAGAAGCCTTTTTCGGCGATTCTGAGCTTAATTTGGGGTCAGAACTTTAAAATGCGTTTTCTGGCCTTTAGAAGCGTTTTTCAGCGATTCTGAGCTTAATTTGGGATCACAACTTTAAAATGCGTTTTCTGGCCTTTAGAAGCGTTTTTCAGCGATTCTGAGCTTAATTTGGGATCACAACTTTAAAATGCGTTTTCTGGCCTTTAGAAGCCTTTTTCGGCGATTCTGAGCTTAATTTGGGATCACAACTTTAAAATGCGTTTTCTGGCCTTTAGAAGCGTTTTTCAGCGATTCTGAGCTCAATTTGGGATCACAACTTTAAAATGCCTTTTCTGGCCTTTAGAAGCGTTTTTCAGCGATTCTGAGCTTAATTTGGGATCACAACTTTAAAATGCGTTTTCTGGCCTTTAGAAGCCTTTTTCGGCGATTCTGAGCTTAATTTGGGATCACAACTTTAAAATGCGTTTTCTGGCCTTTAGAAGCGTTTTTCAGCGATTCTGAGCTCAATTTGGGATCACAACTTTAAAATGCGTTTTCTGGCCTTTAGAAGCGTTTTTCAGCGATTCTGAGCTTAATTTGGGATCACAACTTTAAAATGCGTTTTCTGGCCTTTAGAAGCGTTTTTCAGCGATTCTGAGCTTAATTTGGGATCACAACTTTAAAATGCGTTTTCTGGCCTTTAGAAGCGTTTTTCAGCGATTCTGAGCTTAATTTGGGATCACAACTTTAAAATGCGTTTTCTGGCCTTTAGAAGCGTTTTTCAGCGATTCTGAGCTCAATTTGGGATCACAACTTTAAAATGCGTTTTCTGGCCTTTAGAAGCGTTTTTCGGGGATTCTGAGCTTAATTTGGGATCACAACTTTAAAATGCGTTTTCTGGCCTTTAGAAGCGTTTTTCAGCGATTCTGAGCTTAATTTGGGATCACAACTTTAAAATGCGTTTTCTGGTCTTAGAAGCGTTTTTCGGGGATTCTGAGCTTAATTTGGGATCACAACTTTAAAATGCGTTTTCTGGCCTTTAGAAGCGTTTTTCAGCGATTCTGAGCTTAATTTGGGATCACAACTTTAAAATGCGTTTTCTGGCCTTTAGAAGCGTTTTTCAGCGATTCTGAGCTTAATTTGGGATCACAACTTTAAAATGCGTTTTCTGGCCTTTAGAAGCGTTTTTCAGCGATTCTTAGCTTAATTTGGGATCACAACTTTAAAATGCGTTTTCTGGCCTTTAGAAGCGTTTTTCAGCGATTCTGAGCTCAATTTGGGATCACAACTTTAAAATGCGTTTTCTGGCCTTTAGAAGCGTTTTTCGGGGATTCTGAGCTTAATTTGGGATCACAACTTTAAAATGCGTTTTCTGGCCTTTAGAAGCGTTTTTCAGCGATTCTGAGCTTAATTTGGGATCACAACTTTAAAATGCGTTTTCTGGCCTTTAGAAGCCTTTTTCGGGGATTCTGAGCTTAATTTGGGATCACAACTTTAAAATGCGTTTTCTAGCCTTTAGAAGCGTTTTTCAGCGATTCTGAGCTTAATTTGGGATCACAACTTTAAAATGCGTTTTCTGGCCTTTAGAAGCGTTTTTCAGCGATTCTGAGCTTAATTTGGGATCACAACTTTAAAATGCGTTTTCTGGCCTTTAGAAGCGTTTTTCAGCGATTCTGAGCTTAATTTGGGATCACAACTTTAAAATGCGTTTTCTGGCCTTTAGAAGCGTTTTTCAGCGATTCTGAGCTTAATTTGGGATCACAACTTTAAAATGCGTTTTCTGGCCTTTAGAAGCGTTTTTCAGCGATTCTGAGCTCAATTTGGGATCACAACTTTAAAATGCCTTTTCTGGCCTTTAGAAGCGTTTTTCAGCGATTCTGAGCTTAATTTGGGATCACAACTTTAAAATGCGTTTTCTGGCCTTTAGAAGCCTTTTTCGGCGATTCTGAGCTTAATTTGGGATCACAACTTTAAAATGCGTTTTCTGGCCTTTAGAAGCGTTTTTCAGCGATTCTGAGCTTAATTTGGGATCACAACTTTAAAATGCGTTTTCTGGTCTTTAGAAGCGTTTTTCAGCGATTCTGAGCTTAATTTGGGATCACAACTTTAAAATGCGTTTTCTGGCCTTTAGAAGCGTTTTTCAGCGATTCTGAGCTCAATTTGGGATCACAACTTTAAAATGCGTTTTCTGGCCTTTAGAAGCGTTTTTCAGCGATTCTGAGCTTAATTTGGGATCACAACTTTAAAATGCGTTTTCTGGCCTTTAGAAGCGTTTTTCAGCGATTCTGAGCTTAATTTGGGATCACAACTTTAAAATGCGTTTTCTGGCCTTTAGAAGCGTTTTTCAGCGATTCTGAGCTTAATTTGGGATCACAACTTTAAAATGCGTTTTCTGGCCTTTAGAAGCGTTTTTCAGCGATTCTGAGCTCAATTTGGGATCACAACTTTAAAATGCGTTTTCTGGCCTTTAGAAGCGTTTTTCGGGGATTCTGAGCTTAATTTGGGATCACAACTTTAAAATGCGTTTTCTGGCCTTTAGAAGCGTTTTTCAGCGATTCTGAGCTTAATTTGGGATCACAACTTTAAAATGCGTTTTCTGGTCTTAGAAGCGTTTTTCGGGGATTCTGAGCTTAATTTGGGATCACAACTTTAAAATGCGTTTTCTGGCCTTTAGAAGCGTTTTTCAGCGATTCTGAGCTTAATTTGGGATCACAACTTTAAAATGCGTTTTCTGGCCTTTAGAAGCGTTTTTCAGCGATTCTGAGCTTAATTTGGGATCACAACTTTAAAATGCGTTTTCTGGCCTTTAGAAGCGTTTTTCAGCGATTCTTAGCTTAATTTGGGATCACAACTTTAAAATGCGTTTTCTGGCCTTTAGAAGCGTTTTTCAGCGATTCTGAGCTCAATTTGGGATCACAACTTTAAAATGCGTTTTCTGGCCTTTAGAAGCGTTTTTCGGGGATTCTGAGCTTAATTTGGGATCACAACTTTAAAATGCGTTTTCTGGCCTTTAGAAGCGTTTTTCAGCGATTCTGAGCTTAATTTGGGATCACAACTTTAAAATGCGTTTTCTGGCCTTTAGAAGCCTTTTTCGGGGATTCTGAGCTTAATTTGGGATCACAACTTTAAAATGCGTTTTCTAGCCTTTAGAAGCGTTTTTCAGCGATTCTGAGCTTAATTTGGGATCACAACTTTAAAATGCGTTTTCTGGCCTTTAGAAGCGTTTTTCAGCGATTCTGAGCTTAATTTGGGATCACAACTTTAAAATACGTTTTCTAGCCTTTAGAAGCGTTTTTCAGCGATTCTGAGCTCAATTTGGGATCACAACTTTAAAATGCGTTTTCTGGCCTTTAGAAGCGTTTTTCAGCGATTCTGAGCTTAATTTGGGATCACAACTTTAAAATGCGTTTTCTGGCCTTTAGAAGCGTTTTTCAGCGATTCTGAGCTTAATTTGGGATCACAACTTTAAAATGCGTTTTCTGGCCTTTAGAAGCGTTTTTCAGCGATTCTGAGCTTAATTTGGGATCACAACTTTAAAATGCGTTTTCTGGCCTTTAGAAGCCTTTTTCGGGGATTCTGAGCTTAATTTGGGATCACAACTTTAAAATGCGTTTTCTGGCCTTTAGAAGCGTTTTTCAGCGATTTTGAGCTTAATTTGGGATCACAAATTTAAAATGCGTTTTCTGGCCTTTAGAAGCGTTTTTCAGCGATTCTGAGCTTAATTTGGGATCACAACTTTAAAATGCGTTTTCTGGCCTTTAGAAGCCTTTTTCGGGGATTCTGAGCTTAATTTGGGATCACAACTTTAAAATGCGTTTTCTAGCCTTTAGAAGCGTTTTTCAGCGATTCTGAGCTTAATTTGGGATCACAACTTTAAAATGCGTTTTCTGGCCTTTAGAAGCGTTTTTCAGCGATTCTGAGCTTAATTTGGGATCACAACTTTAAAATACGTTTTCTAGCCTTTAGAAGCGTTTTTCAGCGATTCTGAGCTCAATTTGGGATCACAACTTTAAAATGCGTTTTC